>NW_019416676.1:631300-648945 GCF_000390285.2 Anoplophora glabripennis | reverse complement strand
GTTTTTTTTGTATTTTTATTGGTTGTATTGCGTGTGTATGTATATTATTAAAATACTTACTCAAATCAGTTCACAAGTGCTCCAAAATACACAAAGATGATGGTAATTTACCACCCGCTCCGAAAATTTTACCGAAAAGATGCGATTATTTTTTTTACCATAACTTTTGTAATTTTAAAGTTATAAATTTACTCAAAAACCATTTTGTAGGGAATTTAGCACTTTAAGTTTTGTGATTTGTTCGATTTTTGAGCCCTTCGTTTTTTGGATTTGTAAGCTAAAAGGGCTCAGGAAAGGCAGTTTTGGAGCTTAGTTTTGAGCTTCTAACGGTCATAACTCAGTCAAATTTTGTCCAACAAAAATTAAAAAAAGTAAATTGTTTAATAAGAAAAAACCTACAATTTCTTATTCTATAATTTTTTATAACTTTGTTAGTTTTTGAAAAGTTTTTAAAAAGACGATTTAAATTATTTAGGCGATTTTTTTAAATTTAGGCTTCTAAAATCGTTCAAATTCCCACAATCTACTGTTAATAATACATAAATATAGTAAATTGCAGAAGGAATACGTTTAATCCGTCGTCATTAATTTTAATACCGATTTTTTTTTCTCAAAAATCTAGACAATAATTTTATTTTAATTGTAACTTCATTAGTTTTCATGCTAACGGCTAAAAAAATCCCCACCCTCCAGAAGGGGTGGCATCCACCCCTAGGGTAAAAGCACATATCGGCACCATATAACTTTTGTTTCTTGGGCAATTCCCTAGCTACAGTTCAAATTTCACGTCAATCCATTCAATCCGAAAAAATTGGTAGCCAAAATGCTTGTGACTGGACTAATTATTTTGCGGAAAAACGCTCGGATACCACCATTGATTTTTTTTAATGGAACACCCTGCATATTGCCATATTTGAATTGTAAATTCTGAACACTTTTTGTATAACATACCACATCTCTAAAGTCACCGGTTTTCGTAATAAAATGACGTTTGAAAATTGATATTTTGTAATACACACAAGTACCTAATTAAATAAAATGTTTAAATTGTATAACTTTGAGCATTTTTTTAAAAGTCAATAAAAACAACATGGTATGTCAAATTTTGTCTTAAACAAAACAATTTTTTTCGTATTAATTGTTTTTCATTCCTTGATCCCTAGACCATTTTGATGCAGTATTTTGTTACAATAAACACCACACTATCACCGGTGTTTAGTTTGTCAACGTCATTTTGTCAGTTTTATGTTTCATTTTAAAAATGAATTTATCTGAGAAAGAACGTATTGAAGTAGGTACTTATGTTGATTGGTTTTGGAGACAGGGTGCGTACTCAACAAGAAGTGTGTAATTTATTTAATGTAATTCATCCTGATCTACCTCCAATTACTAGATCTACTGTCAGCAAAATTAAATTGAAATTTGCTGAGCACGGCCACTTTAGAGATTTACCTAAAGGAAGATCAGCAGAAATATCAGAAGATTCTAAACTAGACGTTTTACTATAAACTGTAAATAATTCCCATGTAGAACAATCTCCAGGAATTGTAATTTGTCATAGGGATCTGTGTCACAAATACTTCGAAAAAATAAATATCATCCTCATAAGGTTCAATTGATACATGAACTAATAGAAGACGATTTTGACCGAAGAACGCAGTTTTGTGAGCATACTTCATTATTATGAAAACAGCTGATTTTAAGGATATCGTATGTTATACAAAAAGTGTTAAGAATTTACCGTACCATTCAAAAATGACATAACATATGTTCCATTAAAAAATCAATGATGACTGCATATGTTCTTCAAAAAAATCCGCAAGTAAAAGTACTAATCGACGCGTCCGTGCGTTTTTCCACAAAATAATTACTTGAATCTTAAACGAATTTATTCTTTTTATCATGAACGAAAAATGACATGAATAAGCGTAGACTTATTTGGCAGTTGTAAGACTCTGCTCTTGATCTATTACTAAGTAAGTTATTCCCAGTTATAAACCAAAATATTTGTAGTATGTAACGCAATAATAGCAAAATTACCACTTATTACAGAATACATTGTTTCTTACGGTTATACTGGGTATTGAAGGCATTGGCTTTGCTATAAAGATGTTAGTTGCTCTCATTTTCTGTCAGACGGAACCGCAACACTGAAATGTGTGAGAATCGATAATCTGCGGTTAAAACAATTCCAACCGTTTACCACATCTCCGTTTTCTTCCCCTTTACTGTTCGTAAACTCGCTGATCTGGACGATATTGAAATAAAAATATTCATTTAGCTCCAGTAATATAATAACCCCAAACGCGTGACTTTCGATCGTAATTTTTTGTGAAATAGACCTGAAAGGGAGAAGAAGATATGTTTAAGGTTCGTTCTAAGCAAGAAGTTTTCTGTAATTATATTCTGCAGTATGTATTTAGATATTTTTATATAGTGTGCTGTGCATATTACATTCTTTGTATCCTGGACTACCACAAAAGTATAATTTCGGAATTTTTACATATGTATCTTTCCGATATCCATGAGAAACATCCGTTGTTTTTTCCGGTGCTTAATTTTTCAGGAAATTTTAAACCTCTGGTTGTAAATTGTTTAATTTGTTGTAACATATACTTCAAATGTCTCTTGCAATTATCGTCGTCAGCAATTAGAAGCTTTAAAACAGACCCGTAGCCCGTGAAATAAATAACCGAAATCCTCGTAACAAAATAATAACCGTGTTCAAGCTCGCGGTCGGCTATGCTTTGCCTGCCAAAGCTCGGAACAAAAGAACGCTGACAGTAAAATTATATCACTACGGAGTCTAGGCCGCCCAAGATTGATGTGATTCCACAAGAACCGGTAATTATTACAGTCGAATTTGGTAAGACACTCTACTACACCCCTAATCTTTAGCGTGGTTTAGCTAAGGCGTTCGTTTCCGTAAACTGTCATTATTTTAAACTGACCTATAATTAAAGTGGGCATTAATTAAAAGGGTATAATTAGATAATTACTAGAATTTTTAGAAGTTAAAGGTACCTGGGAGAATGCTGTGTTCATACATTTTCTGTTAAAAAACGAAATAAAACTTAGAAGCTCTACTAATATATTATGGTGTAGCTCGCGAGAGGAAAATAAAAAAATAGTAAACTCATCTACATATTATACTGGGTGCTCGATTTTCGAGCTTATCATAGGGATCCCGATTATGTTAAAGATACAAGTTCGGTAAAATTAGGGAAAAGTTGCAAACTAACATGTCGAACAGGATCGACTGTTTTCTTTCTACAGTACGCACCTAAAGTATGGAATAAATTCAGTAAAAACGAAACAAATTTTTTATGGGAACAATTCTCGAACAAGTCGATTTTTAATTTAAAAAATACATATTTTAGCATAAAAGGCGATTTTCAACCGTCATTTGTTTTCGAGTAATGTCGTCATCGACATTTTTTTTTAAATAGCTCCCCTATTTTTTTCTTGATTCTGAAAGATCGTTTCATTGTCGATCCGACAGTATTAAAATGTTGCCATCTTACATAGGAAAGTTTTCGAGTAAATGACGATTGAATGTCAGAAAACCCAAATCAATTAAAATAAAGCAAAAACGTTATCAAATTTAGTTTTTCGAAATGCCTGAAGTTTTTTATGGATCACGTAGGTGTAAATCTTTACAAAGTGTCACTGTCATACCGACTTTCTAAGTATTGTAAGCGATATAAAAATTATTGTTGAATTTAAAGTATTATGGCACATTTAACTGTCACACAAAGAATTGAAATTTTAATTCTTATCGGATGCGGGGATAAGACTAGAACGCAGCAGGAAGTTTGCGATTTATTTAATGAAAAACATCCAGATCGCCGTATCAGCCAATCAACAGTCAGTAAGATAGAATCTAAATTTAGAGAAACTGGCAATGTTGTAGATATTCCAAAACCTGGACGTCCAAGCGTTAGTGAAGATCACAAACAGAACATTTTGATAAGTATGGTAGATAATCCTCATAATACTTCACGATTGGTTGCATTAAACAATGAAATTAGTCAGACCACAGTGCTACGTATCCTGAGGCAGGAAAAATATCATCCCTACAAAATTCAACTTGTGCAGGAACTCAATGAAGACGATCCCGACCGCCGCTTACACTTTTGTGAAATTATGATGGATTTATGTCAAGTAAATAGAGATTTACACCGGCAAATACTTTTTTCAGACGAGGCCACGTTTTGTCTCAATGGTACAGTGAACCGTCAAACTTGCAGGTATTGGAGTCGGGAAAATCCTCATTGGATGGCAGAGACACATACCCAACACCCACAGAAATTAAATGTGTGGGCTGGAATAGTTGACAACAGAATAGTAGGGCCTTTCTTCTTTGAAGGAACCCTTACAGGAGAAAGATATTTAGAGTTTTTACAAAATGACCTTGTTCCAGCGCTTGCAGTAATTTTTCCTAACGATAATGACCCTGATATTCCTGATGACACCATATGGTTTCAGCAAGACGGTGCACCTCCGCACTATGCGCGCCCTGTTCGAGATTTTCTGGACAATTGTTTTCCTAGGAGGTGGATCGGCAGACGAGGACCGATAGAATGGCCCGCGAGATCCCCAGATCTTACACCCCTGGACTATTTCTTATGGGGCTACTTAAAGTCCAAAGTGTACGTTAATAGACCACATAATTTAGAAGAACTCCAAAATTGTATTATAGATGAAATACACAGAGTTACCCCAGAAATAATTCATAATGTGCAAGAAGAATTTCTACACAGACTTGCGTACTGTCAAGAAGTCGGTGGGTGGCAATTCGAACACTTAATTTAAGTAGAAAACTTAATGAATTGTATTTGCTTGACATAGGAATTGTTATTTTTTTAATTAATAAAATTTACGTTTTCTAACATTCAATCGTCATTTACTCGAAAACTTTCCTATGTAAGATTGCAACATTTTAACACTGTCGGATCGACAATGAAACGATCTTTCAGACCCAAGAAAAAAAAATAGATGGTTGCTATTAAAAAAAATGTCGATGATATCATTACTCGAAAACAAATGACGGTTGAAAATCGCCTTTTATGCTAAAATATGTATTTTTTAAATTAAAAATCGACCTGTTCGAGGATTTTTCCCAAAAAGAGTTTGTTTCGTTTTTACTGAATTTATTCCATACTTTAGGCGAGTACTGTATAAGAAAAATGTACCAATCAAGTCGTTGGGATAAAGTCCATTCAAAATATACTAAGCATCCAGGAGTATAGTAGTGTATAGAAAAAAAAAATAAGGGAACAAAAATATTTCATAATTTTTTTTTAGAGATTTTGAAAGGTTGCACCTCAGTGAAAAATGGTTGTGTCGAGATAAAAACAATAGTTTTGAAGATTTAAATCTCTAGTTTCAAGATATTCTGACAAAATTTTTTTGGTGCTATTGTTATCCAAATAATTAAAAGGAATAGGTACGTCGAAGACAGTTATCAAAAGTCGATTTTTTCGTTAAATTTTCAGTTAACAATTTGTTTTATTTTATTGCAGTTTTCGAAGAAATATTGTTTGCATAATCGTACATACCATGTATGACATATTTTTGATCCCTTAATTTTTTCCAGTACTGTATTACACGAATCGTTTCGGACATATGGAGACACTGTACAGACAATTGTTTTCTATGAACATACAAACTGTTTGATATATCGCTGTCGCTGTATTTTATCCACGAAAATGTAACAATTTTCATTAATCAAATATTCTAATATAGACACAACAAAGGCGGCTGGCAGTTTAATAATAACAAGTGATAAAATGAAATCAAAATTCCGTCCGTTACTTTGACATTCGATTCTGGATTACACAAACGAACCTTTATGTTGCCTGAATATTTCATATGCGGCCGATGCATAATATAATAATGTAAATGATTATTAAACTGAATAAATCATATTTAACGCGCATTAAAGTTTGCATTGTCATGTCGACATCAAATTATTTTAGTTATGATACGTGCTTTATTAGATAGTAATTTCTATAACGGATGTTTCTACAACGCTATTTTTATCTATTGTATAGGGACCACGATTTATGAAATACATGACAGTGCCGTAAAATTACTAAACATAAAATCTGTAACAATATGGTATTAAAAGTGCGACTCGCAGTGTTTGTGTCGAGTTCATACAAAACCTACCATTTCAATCACATACAGGGTGTTAAAAAAAGAGTGTAAAATATTTAAGGAGGTAATAGTATGAACCAAAATAAGCAGAAAAGTCTCAATAAACATGGGTCCGCAAAGTAACGGTTGCGGAGATATGGAATGTTTTATGTTTTTTAGCCCCTTTTTTTATTTTGCAAAAACGTTGTGTATTTTCTTATAATAGTTGGTTGATGTTTAGTGAAATAAACAGTACGTATTTGACAGTTGTTCTCAGTGCACAAGTTTTCTTTCGCTATGGCTGGTTACTCTAACGCAGAATTAACAGACATGCATTTCATGTATGGTCGTGCTAATGGGAACGCCACCGAAGCGCGACGTCTTTATGTTGACGCTTATCCAAATCGCCAGATTCCTTCACAACGCATGTTTGGAAGAATTCACCAAAGATTGCGTGATACCGGTTCCTTGAGCAAACAGTGCCATTTATCCGGAAGACCAAGGTCGGTATCCACTCCTAGAGCAGAAGAAGAAATTCTAGCACTGGTAGAGCAGAATCCAGGTACGAGTGTGCGGAGAATATCAGCCGAGGTAGGAATTAGTGGTCCTCTTGTTTGGAGAATCCTTCACGAGCAACTGCTTTATCCATACCATGTGCAACGAGTACAGGCCTTAAATCCAATAAATGATCATCAAGCACGTTTGGTTTTTTGCCGCTGGTTTCTACGTCATGATGCTGAAGACCCTCGTTTTCTTGCAAACATTCTTTTTACTGATGAGGCCGGGTTCACAAGAAATGGAGTGTTTAATTTTCACAATACGCATATTTGGGCCGACGAAAATCCTCATGCTCTAATAGAATCTGGACATCAGGCACGTTTTTCATTAAACATTTGGATGGGTATTGTAGGTGACAGGTTTCTAGGTCCTGTTGTTTTACCAAACCGATTAACAGGCGCTGCTTACCTCAACTTTCTGCAGAACACACTGTATGAGTTTTTGGAAGACATTCCTTTGAATCAGAGGCAACAAATGTGGTTCCAGCATGATGGTGCTCCAGCTCATTTTTCCATGGCCGTTAGAGAGCATTTACACCAAACTTTTCCACATAGATGGGTAGGAAGGGCCGGACCTGTTTTATGGCCTCCAAGATCGCCTGATCTGAACCCTCTAGATTTCTTTGTTTGGGGATATTTGAAGACATTAGTGTATGGTACTCCTGTAAATAGCCTGGAAGAGCTGCAGCTACGGATTAATCAAAAGTGTCAAGAAATCCAAACCAAGGAGGGTGTTTTCGAAAGAGTTCGAATATCGTTGAGACGAAGATGTCGTGCCTGCTTGGAAATGGACGGAGGGCACTTTGAACATCTTCTGTAACTTTGTTTTTTGTTTGTTAAAAGCTTCCTTTGTCGGTTTATTCCTAATAAAATAAAATGTTTGAAAAACGAATAGTGGTCCATATCTCCGCAACCGTTACTTTGCGGACCCATGTTTATTAAGACTTTTCTGCTTATTTTGGTTCATACTATTACCTCCTGAAATATTTTACACTCTTTTTTTAACACCCTGTATATTAAAGCTTCTTATGGAAGTCGTATGGGGTGTTCCAAAAGGAACGCATGGTTTCATATGAGGAAAAAAGATTTTATTAATTAAAAAGTTGGCAAAGTTTTTACATGTTTTTAAAGGGTAAATGTTGTTATTAAATATGAAAGATGATGTCGGACAGATGTGCCCCTCGACTAATTTAGCATACTTGACTTATTTTAAGAAAATTCTGTATCACGCTTCCGCATACCTGCGGCTGAATTTCGTTGATAACTCCCTGAATTTCTTCACCGTAGCAATATTTTCAGCTGAACGGTCACTACGAGGCCAAGTCATTTGCGCACAGTCTCAGCTACATACTCTCCGTACTTGTAATGAATTTTCACAATCTAGCGCTCCATTTTGTTTAACCGCAATTTAAATCGCAATTTTTATGTATAAGAAAAAATGCACATTCTCGACATAAAAAAATTATATCTAAAACTAACTGCCGCGGTTATCTCCAATGCATTAGACAAATATTACGTGATATAATAAATATTTCATTTTTGCAATATTTGTTGGCTCAACTGTGTACATCTCTGTGCAACTTTTTTATCGAAAATAAATAAACATATATTTCTGCTTGCAGGATGTGTGTATGTTTGTTATCCTATTCCCATTATTCCCGACTATTTTTAATTTCACGCCGTCGCATTTTTATCTCGGAAGTGCTTTAACAATTTATCTGTTATGCATTTGAACTCCTTATCAGTTTATTCCCACACAGTACAGCGTTGTGCAGTGGGATTATTTTCTCTGGCTACAGCTTCGTTCACGATATTAAAGAAATACACACAAAAAATACTTACGTTTGACTACTTAGATTTATTAGTGCCATTTTGGCGATTAATCAGAGTAATAAAGATTAAAAGCAGATTGTCAATGATCAAGATAATAATGATAATTGATCATTAATAATTGGACATGCGACTGGTTAATCCTTGGACTAAAACATGAAGATTTAGTTTAACATACTTACATAAAATGTGCCTCCTTATTGAGATACAATGTTTTACTAAAAAAAATTATTTAAATTATTTTATCTGCTCCAACTACAGTAAATAGACTATTAATACTTGTTTTTAAGGAGGTAAGTGGATTTTGCCGTAGAAGTGGAAGTTGCTATGGACAACGGGAGGTAAGTGAGGTGAGGTAACTTACCTCCCTAGGGAAAAAAGCGATTTCGAGTTAAAAATGCATATCTTATGAACAAATAAATAGAAATATTTGATGAACATTACATTTTATTAATCATTATGAATGAATATTTATAGTAATTGTACAGTTATTACATTTAGTAACATTTATAAAATCTAGATAATTATTCCCCTCGCGTTTACTAATTGTCACATTTTTCTCAAAACGATGTGACCGCTCCATTTCAGTCACCGGAGGCTCAATATTAGGTATCTGACTGATCCATTAAAACGGCATGATACGACGTACTAGAACCTGAAATTGAAGTATCATTGGAAAGAATCCTGTTGGCTATTTCATTTTTGTTACTTAAACTGTCAGCAACATAACTTTCTGTAATTGTGGCTGATTTCCACCCACCATTTCAATTTCAATTTCAATTTCTTTATTTCCATTAGACAATTTACAAATTTTATTGGAATTGTCAATAAAAGTGTAAAAGCTACATAAAATTCGTAAATATTAAATACACAAAATAATACTTTAACAAACAACAAATACACATGTCTCTTGATTGCTAATACATCAACTCCTGTATTAGCCAGTAACGTTGCAGATGTTCTTCGGAGTAAATGGCCTGTATATGTTTCAGGATGTTCTAGTTTCAAAAACTGTGCAATCTTATTAGGAATCATAGAAAGGGTATTCTTGCCGACTGGTTGCTCTATAGCGCATAAAAAAGCGTCAAATTTCAGTTTTAATTTCCAATCTAATTTTGATATATTTCTTGAGAATTTCTGTTGTCATAGCCATTTAGAATGTCTTTAAAAATTTTCAACATTCAACATAAACAATTATTTATTGACCAGGGAATTTTCTATGCAATCGACAAAATCTTGCACACGTAAAAACTACGTCGTAACCCTTGCTTTTTAGCCAAATACGACAGCATTCTACGGTGTAGATTCTGCGATATAACGAGCGTTCAAATAAAAACGTGGTCGAAGTTGGCTCTGACACATTGGACGTAGGGCTTAGCTTATAGCGACCAACTTAACCTCATTTCTCAATGAGCTGTATAGCAGCTGTCAGTTTCAATAACAAAGCGGCGATATAGCGCTTTGACAGATGACGTTTAAGTTCATTTGCTATACGCTACGCCCTACGTCCAAATTTTCAAAACCAACTTGACCACGTTTTTATTTGAACGCTCGTTAGAAGCGTAAAGTTAATAATAATTTATAGCTTACGTAATCGTGAAGTCAAGAAAAAAAATGTTTTTATAGCTAACTACAAGTACTTTTAATATCCGTTTAGTGCATTTTCGGCTGTTTTTCGACCATTATTAATGCAAAATTCAACTTTTTTCAATCGCAGTTGTTATAACTTTATAGAAAATCATCAAATAAACAAAAAATACAGAATGATTTTCCCAAGTAAAAATATTGCGATTTAGCCAAACTTACCTTAGTCCAAAAGTTGATAGTTAAAGAGATACAGGGAGTTAAATGTAAAATATTATTTTAGTTTTTTTAATTTATTTCTTAACAAATGCAAATATCCTCGCATAACTTTGGGGATTGGAGTTCTTTGAGTAGAGGAATTGAAATCTGTTCACATTTTGGTTAAAGTTCATAGAGGGCGCTAGCTGAAGTAGATTGAATGTGTTAAAAATGACATAACTTTTTTGTACTTTAAGGTATCTCATCTTTGGTAACAAATTCTTATTTTTTCCACAAAAAAGGTATACTTAAAGTAGCTATCTCGCACCGTTTTCGAGATATTTGGCTTTGAAACTTCCAATGCTGTTGCATTAAATTACAATTAAGTACCTACAGGTATTATTAATTTAGTGGTAAAATTTCTTAAGTAGGATTTGGACGCAAATCAAATAATTGACGTCTTCCACTTGTCTTATTACTGTCATTTGTATGCTAATTTCTATTAAGTATTATTCGTATCTAATTAAAATCACATCTTAGCTTACAAATTAAATTGTATACTCGTACATAAATGTGAGATAGAATGCCGAGGTTTTCGTTTTTGGAGTTACATGAAATCAGTTGTTTATGGAGAAACTATAAACACTTGAGAAGAACTTTAGTAGCAGGTTTTAAATGCTGCAAAGTCATTTCGCATTAAGGATTTATACTTTAAAATAAGACAATCTTTTAATAAACGTGTTGATAAATGTATTGAAGTTAGAGGTGGATATTTTAAGCAATTATTGTCAAAAAGGCATATTTTTTTACTAATGTTTACTATTTTACTGTTCATTACAATTTTTAATTCTAAATAAACCCTTGTTTTTGACATTTCTAAATTATTTTAATTATTTCAACTATTAGCATTGGAAGTTTCAAAGCCAAATATCTCGGAAACGGTGCGAGACAGCTACTTTCATAAAGTCTACCTTTTTTGTGTAAAAAAAGTTGGAAAATAAGAATTTGTTACCAAAGATGAGATACCTTAAAGTACAAAAAAGTTATGTCGTTTCCAACACCTTCAATCTACGGCAGCTGGCGCCCTCTATGAACTATAACCAAAATGTGAACAAATTTCAATTCCTCTATCCAAAGAACCCCAAACCCCAAAATTTTGTGTAGATATTTGCATTTATTAAGAAATAAATGGAAATAAACTAAAATAATATTTTACATTTAACACCCTGTATCTCTTTAACTATCAACTTTTGGACTAAGGTAAGTTCGGCTAAATCGCAATATTTTTGCTTCGGGAATCTACCCATGAATTTTGACCCATTACCTCGGGACCACCCTGTATATTTTTTCTGAGACAAAATAAAGTTTATGCTCTGTTCCCCAATGTTAATTTTCTTGAAAATGAACTTGCGAAAGAATCAAAATCTATTTCAAATGGGCGGGAATTTTAAATATCTCACGAGAAGCCATGTTTCAGTGTATGACAATTGTCAAACATTCTAACGGCAAACAGACCCTTTTATCATTTCGACTAATCACCTCCCAGACGCATTTCGTTAAAATCCCAGTTTTTATTAGCCGTACGGATCGTAGAAAAACGAATAAAACAGAAAACCCTTTACGTCCGTGCACCCTTTGATGGCTCTGGTAATCTCGCCCGTAAAAAAATCCCAAGAATGGGTGCATCCTTTAAGAATGTAAGCCTCTTAGCGACGGCCCGATAGAAATAATAGGTCGGTCTGATACCTCGGCTGCCGGATGAAAGGATCTCTTAGCGAAACGGCCGTGGTTTCCATGGCGGCTATTCAGCGGCCTGAGACGGGATGAAAGGAGGATTATGTAAGTCTACATGTGTGCCGGGCTGTCGTCCCGATGGACGGTTGGCCCCGGGAAATGTAAAAAGTAAATTGGTGCCCGCTTCGGTACTCGTGACGGATGGAAATAAAATTTTTACGACTCCAAGTGGAAAAACAAAATACAGAGTGATACGATAAATCTGTATGTAGAGTCAATCACGTAACATCTACCTCCCTTTTCTTAAAACAAAAACATACAAAAATTCACCACAGAAATGAGACAACCACCAAATCTAAAGCCAAAGACTGTGCAAGTGTAGCCCCCACACTTGAAAAAACGCGGACAAACACCCATTATCCATCGACATTGCCAGTATCGACGCCAGGGATCGAACCCGGACCAGAATAGGAAGTCTGGCCGAGAAATGTTTCCGTGATGATTACCTTTGTGTTTAGGAAAAATTGTTGTAGGAAATTTTGTTTGGGTTGGGCAAATGTGTCGGAACACCTGTGTCCTAAAGAGTCTCAAAAGAAATACCACCTAAAAATCACATTAACGGTAGAAGGATCAAGTAGTCGTTGGAAAATAATTGAATGTTCGTTGTTTAAAGTTCGGCTTGCAATGCGCGTTACTTGAGATCCGCTCATTTGAATTTTCTGGTTTTCATTGATTTTAAATCGGCATACTGGCAAATTCCTATATTAACGACGTTACTGCTCCCGTGTAGTAAATAATCTTGGATAAAAACCACCCGAAGTTAATCATAAGGTATTGTGAGAGTAAAATATCAAAGCCTCTTAGTTATTGCTCCCCCACGGTAAGAATACGTAATGTTCAGATAAAATTTAGCACCGCTGCCGGTCGTATATTTATCAGGTACAAGCGGCGTACGTCCGCGATATTGCTCGAATTAAAATCTCAGACTGCCCCAGTAACCAATAAATTACCGTGTGGGAGCAAAAACCGCGGCCAGTGAATCTTCGGCGGCGTCATCGGGCGGTGTTTCGGCTAGGCCGGGAAAAATTGGACGAATTTACGACCCGACGGTTTCATCATTTGGAAAGCTCTAATGATTTAGTGGATTTTCATCCGGCGAAACACGGACACGGACGGCATAGGGCTGCTGGATCAAAAAATTCGTTCCGTTTGTATTTGTTTACCTAAAATGTAACAAATCTGATACTTTTAGTGGAGAGAATAGAACATAAAAAATTGGGAACACTATTGAACATTCATATCACGAATAATACAGAGATAAATCGAATTTTATATTTAAGAGCATTAATCACGAACATTTTATTAAGTAATATTGTAATGTATTAACTATACATTACAATATTTAAGCCGAAAAGCCGCGTGAGAGTAAATTATCCTAAAAAATTGTCAATTTTTTCAAGAATATTGTAAAATTATGTTTTTTTTGTAAAATAAAATTGTTTTTTCAAAACCGCCTCTTCATATTTACTTAAATATACTAACGACTGGGCTATAAGGTCGTATATTCGCCGTACACCAGCGGTATCTGTAGCAACTCCCACTGACAGATTTATGTCGAAAATATAGTGGTATCCCACCGAGCGTATCTTCCTTGCCCGACCAAGCGGAAGAACACCTTTCGGGCGCCTTTAACGAAAATGCGTACTTCTCAACGGAATTACCAGCTATTGTCGCTAATTCCTTAATGCCTCGTAGATAGAACAGAGGCGGGTAACCGATTACATCGGCGAGAATTCTTAGAAGGTTTCATAATAATCCAAAAACTTTGTCTTAGATTAATATTTGACAGCACAGCGGATCAAATTTTGAGTAAAATTTTAGTTACTATCAGCAACTACTGTTGTTGTTGTATTAAATATATATTTCACTTTTTAAAGAAGCTTGGAAATTTATAATAAAAGGGGCAACATCTTTTCAAATGTTTACTTTCTTTTGTATTTCATGTCTTTGGGCTACGCATATAAATGTAGATTTGGCGGAACGAAGAAGTAATTTTTTCTATATACATGCAAATCTGTAAAAATATAAATAACAGGAAGTTTAGCAAGATACTGAAAAGGGACAAAATGTAATCATGCAAATGAAGTAGGGGGGTCAACTTTGCAGAGTGTTTTCAAACAATCTCTGTATTGAATCTCCTAGATTAAATATATCTAAATCTCTTTAACCAAATAACATACAGGTTGCTTCAAAATAACAGTAACTGAACAAAAAAACAAAATTCCTATAGGACTATTGTTTTTTGTTGAGATACAAGCCGTTAAAAATGTTTTTTTAAAATCAAATTTTAGCGTTGTCTTTTCCAAGAAACAATGCATTGCAATTTGGTAGAAATAGGTTTCTGAAGACTGTAAGGACGTCATTATTGTTCATTTTTTACTATTTGCTAGAGCTCACCAGCCCCTATCTCTTTCTCAATGATAACACAGCCCCACAAAAAAAAATATCGGATCTGGTATTCAGACCCTTGTATCTCCATGTATTTTTTTCCGCTGAATCAAAATCTGCCTTCAGATTTGGCCCAACGGGTCCAAGTTTTCGGGAAAATTCAAAAAACAGGTCAAAATTCACAAAAAACGTCATTTACGATCGACAAAAGTTAAAAAAATCAAATTATTCTACCAGTTCACTAGACGTATGATTTTTCACTCGTTTAATTCCAATTTATCATCATAGAGTCAGACAAGCTGGTCTAATTTCATTCAAAAACAGAAAATAGATCAAAAACTCCATTTTCATGGCATAATTCGTGTTGCAGAGTTCTGGATCCATCTTTTTATCCACCCATCCATTTATGAATTCATACATCTTTCTATCCAGTCGTTCATGCATGAATTTATTCATCCACCTGTACCACCTATAAAACCCATCGATCCACCCATCTATCCATCTACTTTTTGTACTAAGAGATGAGATAATAGCCTAGATGATTGAGAATGCAATAAAACTTCTAGAATACTCTACTTTGTAAACAAAAGAAGATATCTATAAATCATTCTTATTTTTGTTGCTATAACGTGTTCTCTTTTCTTCAAAGGATCTATGCAAAGGGTTAGGCTTTCGTTTAGTCCCTCTATTTTTCGTTTCTCTTTTTAACAACCAACAAAAATCGGCCATCTTCCTTGATATTGCTGTTCTATAACCTTCATATCCTGACGAGATCGTTCGCCTTGTTCTTCGCTATAATCTCCAAGATTTTCAGGAAACCAATCCAGATGTGAATGAAGGAAGTGCAAGCCCATTAAACATCCCAGATCTTGGAAGTCTTTTATGATTTTTGATACAATTTCTTCGTATTCAGGACTCTTGTTGTTTCTTAAAAAATTTGTCGCTACAACTTTGAAACTAGTCCAAGCACTCTTCTCAACGCTACTCATTGTAGTGATGAATGTTGCATCCTTGAATGAAGGTCCATCGAATCCACCTTCTTTCAATTTCGCCTCAGAAATATTCGAAAATTTGTTCTAGCAGAAATCTATTATTTTAGCAGGCTTCTTGTAAAAATCTCCCAATTTCCTTTTTTGTTAAAATTCTGGACCCTGGTGTCCTTGACGAGTCGCCACTGACGGAAATTCAATTTTTCAATAAAAAAAGTCTCGTCCACACTTACTAAAGTTCGACTTGATTCCCTGCAGTACAGCCAAAAAAAAAACTGAAACAATCCTATGAAATAGCTCTGCCTACGCCACTGTGTCGAAAATTATATTTGACAAACAGTTGGGCCTAATAAGAACTAAATAGTGATTAAATTCGCAATGTGCGGCAATGAAAGGCAAGCCCTGGACAGCTAAAATGGGAGGATAATAAGATTACGGTTTTGCGGGTCTATAAGGGTCCTCGAGTACATTTTGGGTCTATTAAGAGGATTTTTGCGTAAGTATTATTCTATTAAGGGCGTATTAAAGGTGCTCTTGAACTGTTTTGTCCGGAGTTATTCGGTGTTCTTAATAGGATTTTTACTTGGAAGTTGTAAGAAGCGGTGAGCGGTTCGTTGTCAGAAGAAAACGAGGTAGAAGTGGTATGTATTTTGAAAATTTTTGTTTCATTTTTTTTTAGAATCATGAACGTTTTTTGATGAAGAAAATATGGATGCTAAAAGCACATTTTTAACTTAACAAAATGAATAAAAATGTTTTTGCTTTGATCGACGATTACCTACTCGATTTTTTTCCGTTAATTTTCTTATGATTACTGAAAACTAGACACTAGAAGCTTCAATTTCCTTTTTTTATTCTCTCTACGACTATTTCAGTTTCACGACAGTTTCACGAAATTTGAATAAATACTCTAAAAACCCTGATATTATGTACAAGAATCAAGTGGGTACTCTTTTGTTTGAAATCAAACTTTATGACATTTCACACAAATTAATTTGACATTTCGCACAAAGAAATTTGCAATTAATTTAATTTAAAGCTATAAATTATGGAAAGTGAAATGGGCTGCACACCCCCTGAAGTGAGGAAAATGGCAGAGAATGTTGATAACCAACTCCTGCCAGAAAAGTCCAAACATGTTTACGTAAAAGGATACACAGTTTTTCAAGATTGGTATCTTACAAAAAACGTCGTCAATACCTCAGAAAATGTCCTCCTAGCATACTTTAAAGAGCACGAGGATAATAAAAAGGCATCCAGTCTATGGTGTACTTTTTCAATATTAAAGGCAACCTTAAAATTAAAAGAAAATATTGCCGTTGGAAAATACTTACTATAAATTAATTGCATACCTAAAGCTAAAGAACACCTCTTACAGACCCAAGAAATCGTCTGTGTTTTCAGAAGCGGATGTCACTAGATTTCTCACTGATGCACCTGATGCCGCCTTTCTGACAGCATTTGACATTTTTTTAGTAAATTTCTAAAAACTCCATACTCTACAGGTAATTCTTGTCATTGGGATTGCAGGCGCCTGTAGAACTGATGAACTCTGCAAAATGTTGACGAGTGATGTGGATACCTACCAGTAGGAATGGTTCAGCCTGAAAATTTGTCGTGATGAAACCCCTGTGGATTGAGGTGGTAAAAAAGTACTTGGAGAACAGGCCTATACCAGACTTACAAAGATTAGTTATTGGCTTCCGAAATGGGGTGCCAACACGGCAAAATATGGAGCACAACACAATTAACAATATGTCCAAAGTGATCGCAAAGTTCTCGAAACACCAAAATGATGAGAATTACGCCGGTCATGCCCTTCGCAGAACTTCAGTTACCATATTGGCTGAAAATGGGGGCGATATATTGTCCTTAAGCGTCACTTTGGGTGGCGATTTTCAGAGGTAGCAGAAGGATACATTGAAGAATCAATAGCCGATAAGAGACGCATTGCCGGAATGGTGCATGGTGTTCAAACGTCGTCATCATTTCTTGTCGCTCCTTCTGCCTCTGCAACTATTACTAGTGCCACTGTTGAGTGTGATGTTTCACCCAATTCGCCCACTCCGAGTACAATTCCAAGCACTTCGTTTTCTCCAAGACACTCCGTGCCCGGAAATCAAGCTGATAATGCTGCTGGTGCCACTACTACGTCGCTCAACAT
>NW_019416676.1:627102-629928 GCF_000390285.2 Anoplophora glabripennis | reverse complement strand
AGTCAATAACAAACGAGATAATTCAATAATTATACTTTGTCACTATTTTCCCCCTTAACTTGAAAAATATCGATCGTACGATAAAATTTGTAATAAAAGAAGTTGTAGGAAATCGCATTTGCAACAACTTAAGTCCTTACTATTTTTGTTGTAAAGTTGAAAATGGCCGAGATATTGAGCAAAAACGATTTTTCCTTAAATTCAAGATGGCGGCTGACGCAGGGGTGGAAGTCGCGATTCTGAATTTACACTACTATTGACCCCCCCCCCCCCTAAAGGTTAGAACAATAAAATTGTGGTCCCCAATTTTTCCCGGTTAAGCCCTTTTTTTGTCTAACCCAACTGGAGTACTAGGTCAAAAAGATAGAAGTTTACGCGTCAAAGATAAGTCGATAATGGTGGGCTTATAGGCTAGTAGTGGAAAAAATCTAATGCGTTTTACATAAAATAATTATGATGTATTTTTCTATTTTATAAAAATGTATTTAACGAAAACAACACAACATCCTGCAGATTAACAAAATCTTTGCGTAAATAATACCACTGATCACTGACACGCCGTGTAGATAAACCATCCCCCGATATTGTACCATAAAATATCGCCTAATTATTAAAAAAGCCTTGGAGAGATTTCCTCGAACACGAAAAGAATGTATCTATACCCAGAAATGGGCTAATCTTTTACTTTTATCGCTTCTTATTCTCGTTCTGAGCGTAAATATTTTGACAAATCGGAACAAACGGCTTCCCGTGTCCGTGTTCCCAACGCCCCACCCGGAGCAAATGGGATTTTTTCAATCCGGCGCGAAGGTATCATGCAGAAATAAAAAAACACAAACAATAGACGAAGAAAATAGGTTTCTATACAACCGGCTGCGGGATACGGAGAGGTATAATGTACAGAGATAATAGACGGACAAAGGGACTCTAATCTGGGCATTCTTGGGGGTAAATTTGCGCAATTTGGGCCGGCGGAGCGGAACCCGCAGCGGACAGGCTTAGGCGGATTTGCGATTTATTTTTTAGACATTTTTATTAAAAGATGTTCGAGCGTTGATAATTCCGATGGGATGAGGTAATCCAAGAAATTTATCAGGATTTGGCCCGACCTGACCGCGAGGGGTCGGGGTAGCCCAAGAAGGCAGATGTGGAAACTTCGGGTACGGGGCGAGTGTTTGGAGCCGAATGTACAGGGTGTCCAGGAAATGGGGAGAAATCTCTCGCAATTGGATGGGACCTTGTTAATACAGTCGTTGAAGTTTTTCACCTCCGAATTCTTTGAAACTGAACCGATCGACTTGAAATTTGGCAGATAGCTAGAGAAAAGGTCAATGAACATTAGTGACATAGCGCCGATTGGCGCTTTCACCCTGTTGGGGGTTGACACCCCTTCTCGGGGGTAGAAATTTTTTTTCAAAAAAAACGCTGGAAATCGATAGAGATTCAAATTTTGAACAAAAAATATTCGAAGAATTTTTTCGAGAAATCAATAATTTTTTAGTTATTCACGATTGAAAATTTGGAATTTTGAGTGAAAAAAACACTTTTTCAAAGTATTTTTTGGGAATAACTCAAAAACTACGCATTTTTATTAAAAAAGTGCAATGAAAAAAATGTTGCTTATAAATAAACAAAGAAAATCGTTTTTTAAAAAGTGTTGTACGTCCTATACAATGCGAAATATGGTTAATGGAAGGGGACTTGTTTTGGGGGGATTACTTGAATCGATGTATTCAACGTGAAATAACGGAAAAAAGATTAATTTTACGTCTATAACGCTCCGGGAGTTTTTTTGTAGTACTCAAAAATACCTTCAAAATGAGCACTTATAAAAGTTAATTAGAGCAAAATTGAAGGAGTTATTCAAAAACAGATGGGTTGCTTATATTTTTTAAGGAAAAATGAGCAGTAAAGGCTATATTTCCATTTCCATCAGAATTAAAATTAATCGTAGACCCTTTACAATTACTTTTGTTTTAGTGTTTTTCATACGATCCTGAAGTTAGACCGGTTTAGAATGCGTATTTTTTTAATAATGTACGGTAAAAGTTAAAAACGTATTTTTCATTATTCAAAAAAAAATTGACTTATTTATATAATAACTCTGAAACTATGAAAGGTACGTAAAAAATGGTAAACACCAAAAATGTAGCTTTTTTCCAACAAATATTTAGCTTTTTTTATTCCCATATAAAAAATAAAGGAGATATCGCCGCTTGAAGTATCCATTTTAGTGAACAAAACGACCTGTCTCGAGCCCTTCGATCCTTTCCGTTTAAAAAACGAAGGACTTAAAAGGTTTTATATGCAAACGATCTTACAGCTCTTGAAATTATCTTTAAAATGCTTTTTTGTAGGATACTATAGCATCAAAATTAACCGAGTTATGGTAAAAAAACCAATGAAATTTTTTCGGAGCAAAATATACTTTCTCATTTTTGGAGTAAAATGTTAGGATTCAAGTATGCGTCAGCGTGTATAAACAATATAAGGGAATATTTATTTTAAATTATTGCACAATTATAGCATTCCAAGATTTAAACCGTAATTTTTTATCATTTTTTTTAGCACAGGGGTGATTTATAAGGGTTGAAAAGTGTTATGAGATACAAATTCTTTCATAAGCAATGAGGGAATTTTTATTTTAAATAATTGCACCGTTAAAGCATTCCAAGCTTTTAAAAAGTAATTTTTTATCATTTTTGTCAATACAGGGGTGGTTTTTAGGGGTTGAAAGGGAAAAATTCTTTTATTAGCTATAAGGTAACTTTTATTTTAAATAATTGCACGATTTAATCATTCCAAATCTTTAAAAAGTAATTTTTT
>NW_019416676.1:605228-626099 GCF_000390285.2 Anoplophora glabripennis | reverse complement strand
TTTTTTTTAATAAAAGTTGTATATTGGTTATAAAAGTTTTAATATGCGCTATACACATTATTCTAGATAAACAGTTTAATAAGCCCATTTCTTTCAGTGAAATAATTGCACGATTTAATCATTCCAAATCTTTAGAAATAATTTTTTATCATTATTTTTTGCATAAGGGTAGTTTTTAGGGGTTAAATAAAGGGTCGAAAACATCAAATATATCATAAAACGTGTTCGAGAACATCGAACATTATTTAATCTTTGTGCTTGAACAAGATTTTTATCAATAAAATGCTTAAAACTTAATTTTTCAATTTTTTTCACTTAGGGGTATTTTTACCCCTAAAAAACAAAAAGCGCCAATCGGGCTTATGTTACTTTTGAACTTGAGCCTAAGATGAGCCTTATTCTACATTTTCATGCAAATTCATGCAGTTTTAAAGAATTCGGAGGTTACAGCTGATTTTCAACTTCAATGACTGTACTATGTAGACTTTGATTGTTTTTGGATAAAAGCTATGTTATTTCAAGTTATATCTAGTACCGTATTTAATTTATTGAAAGATACTTTGGGGCACTGGAGCGCTCTCAACAATTTTGACCCCCAGGAAAGTTTATGGGAACAATTTCTTATTTTTTTCTCCGTTTTTAAGATTTTCGTCCTCTTTTAAGTGAAAAACCACCTTAAAAAAACGCGTCAAAGTACACTACCTCACAGGTGGTGTGGAAATGTGTGCATATGATGTAGAACGTGACTCCTTCAACTATTAGAATCGAGAATGGTGATTCTTAAAAAAAAAGTATAGGGACCATTTTTGTAGATAATTTTGAGATCTATCATTTTTGTCAGGGCTACTTTTGTGATAAAACATACCGTTTTCGAAAAAAATACAAAAAAAAACTCAAATTTTGACCTTTGAATAACTTTTTTAGCACACATGGGATTGATGGGGACTTTTGACACTTTATTTCTAATGGTGTATAGTCCAATTAACTAAGCCTTTAAATCAAAATTTTGTCAACTTGGCTGAATTTTTGATATGAGTTAGTTTAAGGTATATTATAACAATAAGTGAGAGTAATTTTTTGTTCAACTCCCGGCCAAGGGTGGAAAAAGAGAAAACAAAGGGCTTTTTCAAGATAACTCAAAAAGGGTAAGAGCTAGAGAAAAAAGTCAGTTCATGAAAGTTGTAAAGCAGACAATTCTACATAAAAATGGCTTCTTAACTTTTTCTTGTACTATTACAATTAACAGAGTTAGGGAGGCTAGAAGTTAAGGGAAGATTTCAGAAATCTCCACCAAAATTTAGCTCTGTCGGAATTTTCGTTATTTGAAATGTCTATTTTGACCGGGCTATAAGTAATGTTGCATACTGCTAGTTTCTAATTGCCATAAAGACAATCTTTCAGCATTTTAGTGATTGTTGAATGTAAAATTAAAATACAACACTTTTACAGTTAAACTTTTGAATTTTGACGAGAACTGTTACTACTGAAATTTTATTATACATTTTGTACATCCCAGCTCAATTATACAGACATTTTAAAAATATATTTCTCGTACTTGTAAAATGTTAAATTAAACTGCAAATCAAATATACATTCTTTCTAAGGTAGCTCTTGTTCTAAAAGGCAATTATAGCTTCTCGACTAAAATCCGGAGGAATAACTTTAGTCAGTTAACGACCGAAACCAGGCCTAAGAGTTTTTTTTCTTCCCTCTCAAAGGCTCGCCGTTTGTGCCAAACGTCGGAGATGGCGGAAGGCAGAGAATTTTCCGGCGAGGAGCCTTGTGATTCTTTAAAATTAAAGTCTAACCGTTTCTGGTTCAATTATTCAGTGAAATTCCTAAATGAACTGTACCGTTTTAATCAAGTCATCCTTCTTATCTTGCTTCCTTTGTTCTGTTTGTACATAATTTAAGATAAGTCGGGGGAAGTCAGGAGGTCGCATCCCTGCGAAAGTCGAGGAATAATACATAGGGCGCATCGGAAAGCCCAAGGTGACCGTGATTGTTTTCAAATAAGAATACAAAAATCAAAATGGGATATCCAACTAATCCAATCCAATTAATTGTACTTCTCCCTTCTCAAATTTGATTTTTTTTATTTTTGGCCACCCTGTGTATACCCTCCCAAGTTTGAAAAGTTTAATACCATTTTTTCAAAAAGCAGAACTTTTTATAAAGAATACCTTTTTTTGTGAAATTGATTGATTGAAATAAAAAAGTTACTTATTACTTTAAAAGGGTGGTCCCGAGGTAATGGGTCAAAATTCATGGGTAGATTCCCAAAGCAAAAATATTGCGATTTAGCCGAACTTACCTTAGTCCAAAAGTTGATAGTTAAAGAGATACAGGGTCTTAAATGTAAAATATTATTTTAGTTTATTTCCATTTATTTCTTAATAAATGCAAATATCTACACAAAATTTTGAGGTTTGGGTTTTTTTGGATAGAGGAATTGAAATTTCTTCACAATTTGGTTATAGTTCATAGAGGGCGCCAGCTGCCCTAGATTGATTGTGTTGGAAACGACATAACTTTTTTGTACTTAAAGGTATCTTTGGTATCAAATTCTTATTTTCCAGACTAGACTTTATAAAAGTAGCTGTCTCGCACCGTTTCCGACATATTTGGCTTTAAAACTTCCAATGCTAATAGTTGAAATAATTAAAATAATTTAGAAATGTCAAAAACAAGGGTTTATTTAGAATTAAATATTGTAATGCACAATAAAATAGTAAACATTAGTAAAAAATATGCCTTTTTAACAATAATTGCTCAAAATGTCCACCTCTAACTTCAATACATTTAACAACACGTTTATTAAAAGATTGTCTTATTTTAAAGTATAAATCCTTAATGAGAAATGACTTTGCAGCATTTAAAACCTGCTACTAAAGTTCTTCTCAAGTGTTTATAGTTTCTCCATAAACAACTGATTTCATGTAACTCCAAAAACGAAACATTCTATCTCACATTTATGTATATGAGTATACAATTTAATGTGTAAGCAAATGTAATTTTAATTAGATACGAATAATACTTAATAGAAATTAGCATACAAAGGACAGCAATAAGACAAGTGGAAGACGTCAATTATTTGATTTTCGTTCAAATCCTACTTAAGAAACTTTACCGCTAAATTAATAATACCTGTAGATACTTAATTGTAATTTAATGCAACAGCATTGGAAGCTTCAAAGCCAAATATCTCGAAAACGGTGCGAGATAGCTACTTTAATAAAGTATGCCTTTTTTGTGTAAAAAAAGTTGAAAATAAGAATTTGTTACCAAAGATGAGATACCTTAAAGTACAAAAAAGTTATGTTGTTTTTAACACATTCAATCTACTGCAGCTAGCGCCTTCTATGAACTTTAACCAAAATGTGA
The DNA here is from genome assembly GCF_000390285.2 of Anoplophora glabripennis. Lineage (NCBI taxonomy): Eukaryota > Metazoa > Arthropoda > Insecta > Coleoptera > Cerambycidae > Anoplophora > Anoplophora glabripennis. The sequence goes on along the minus strand of NW_019416676.1, from coordinate 622,715 downwards.
ACAGATATCAATTCCTCTACTAAAAGAACTCCAATCCCCAAAATTGTGTGAGGATATTTGCATTTGTTAAGGAATAAATTAAAAAAAAACTGAAATAATATTTTACATTTAACACCCTCTATCTCTTTAACTATCAACTTTTGGACTATGGTAAGTTCGGCTAAATCGCAATATTTTTGCTTCGGGAATCTACCCATGAATTTTGGCCCATTACCTCGGGACCACCCTGTATATGAGTATTTGTTTTTTCATCGTTATAAAAATTCACCTAGAATGAAACATGTCCCTACTTTTTGTGAATGAAATTAATGTTTACAACTTCATCGCAGCCAACTGGAATGAAAAACTAACAGCCCGACCAAATAATTATATTTTTACTGGGCATTATCTCAGTTAAAAAGTGTACACCTAAATTGAGTTTATAGATTGTTTATTGTAAAAAACTAGCCTGTTTTAATGCATGGATAATTCGCTAAAATGGCGTGAAAGTTGATATTTATTCTTTGTATTTATTGTTATTGGAGTTATTGGTTAGAGTACATTTTTTTTTCTGTAGTTAAGAAGACTGGAAGTAATAACCTTTATTTGCAACTGCTGTTAAAGCTGAAGCTAAGAACGTGTATCTGGATTTCAAATTGTAAATTGCGAAGGAACAGAAATAATGGAGAAAGTGATGTTTGTAATTTTTGGCGAAAAAAAATGAGGTTTGAAATAGATTACTATTTTGTTAAAACTTAATCTTTTTAAAAAATAAGCTTAATTTAACGATACACAATATTAAATAAGATGGCGGATTATTATTATTATTGTTTTGCATGGCCTCCCTAAAATATGTTTAAGTAATTTAAGTAATTGTGTAAAAATGTACTTGATCGAATAAATCAATTTTGTTGTTAATCGGCTTGGAATACAAAAAAGTGTAAAGAAATAAAAAGTGAAGATAATACAATGGGGCATATGATGACCTATTTTATTTGTAATATTATACAGGGTGATATTTTTTTTCTAGCAAATAATGATCGATGATACCCACATCTCCGCCACTGGTAAGTTTCTAAAGCTGGTAATTTTATGTTTCATAGCTACTCTCACACTAAATATGCACAACAAATTTGGTTAAATTATCTCAAGCGGTTTAGAAATTAAAAATTAAAACCTGTTTTTTTTTCTTCTTAAACTTCATAAAATAATACGAGGTTTCATTTTTGGTCACCATTTGTGAATCACCCTGCATAACAAAAACCCCTTATTTTTCTGGATTTTTGTCTTCTACTTAAGAAACACCCTGTATATAAATATATTGTTTGAATTAAAATGTGCTTTTATTTCTTTTACAATATAGTAGAGTACAAATCATAAACAAACTAGAATATAATACAATTATAAACACGATTTTCTAATTGTATTTTATTTTCATTTAACAAAATTGTCTTAGAATAATTATACACGATACTCTTCGATAGGGATATAAATTCCTATCTTTTATTTTTCACCTCCGTTGATTTATTTTAATAAGAAATTACACTGAAAATTTTACACCTGTCATTTTAAGCCAATTACACACTGCAATTTCGACAGTTGCCCATGGCAATCTTCAAATTTTTCGGAATTTTTTTTCCTCCTGCCAAGCTAGGAAAACAAAATTAATAAGTGGAAATTTTTTTTAACAGCTATCATATGGTTAAAAAATCAGTACCTATCCAGAATTTTGCTTTGTAATGTTTTTATTTATTTTAAAATAATAAATAGATACAAATAATTATTTACCAAATATTTGTTCCGAGATTTCTTCTATTAACGCTGAATGTTTTTGAAATTCTGGCTGGAACTCTTCTCTTGGCAACAGGGAGTAGCGAGGAGCATAATTATTACCTTCATTTTTCATTTTCTGCTGAGCCCTGGTTTTGCGTAAAAAAGATGGGATATCTTCCTCCAAAATCTTTTGAATAGCTGCGAAAAGGTTTTCTTGATGCGGACTGTTTCAGTAAATATGGCAAATACTTTAAATTTTTATGAGACATAAGAATGTCCCCTATTTTGGTGCAAGAATTACATATACTATAAGGTTTTAAAATAGTTTTTTGATTGTTCACTGCCATGATTTAATTGTAAACAATTAGAAGCAAGAGAAAATGACTGTCAATGTGACGTATAGCGAAGACGATTTTGACATCACAAGCCTAAGCCTACTTGATTGCAGTTATGATTTTTTAAGAATTATTGATATATTGCCGTAGACATCGGTTTTCCACAAAAACTTACTTTCCTTCTAAGTTAGTAATACTAAGTGAATTATACTGCTAACATAAATATCTGAATTCAAAAATTAAATGTATTTTTTATTACTAAAGTGAATATAATGTGCTGTTTTTTATGTTTAATAAGGATCATTAATAAACTATCATAGACATCGCATTTCTACAAAAACTTACTTTCCTTCTATTTTAGTGATACTAAGTGAATTGTACTGCAAAGATAAATATTTGAATTTAAAAATTAAATGCCTTTTTTATTACTAAAGTGCAAGGAATGTGTGTTTTTAAGTTTTAATAAGAATCATTGATAAACTGCCATAGACATCACTTTTCTACAAAAACTTACTTTCCTTCTATTTTTAGTAATACTAAGTGAATTGTGTTGCAAAGATAAATATTTAAATTCAAAAATTAAATGCCTTTTTTATTACTAAAGTGAAAGGAATGTGTTTTTTTATGTTTTAATAAGAATCTTTGATACACTGCCATAGACATCGCTTTTCTACAAAAACTTACTTTCCTTCTATTTTAATAATACTAAGTGAATTGTATTGCAAAGGTAAATATTTGAATTAAAAAATCAAATGTCTCATTCTCATAAAGTGAAAGGAACGTGTTGTTTTTATATTTTCGGAATTTTCATTTCCAAAACGAGCCATTTTTTATTTTAAAAAAACGCGTGTAATACGATTAAATTATGTGACATTTAAGAAGAAAAAAATATGTCATGCACCACAAAACAATGTCTACCTGTCAAGACAACTTTATTTTGGCGAAATAAGTTTCAAAATGAAACATGTCAAACTTTTAAAATAAATTTTGGTTGTAAAATTTTCATACCGAATCCCCCACGTCCTTGAATTAATGTCCGGAAATTTTTCCTCAATCACGCATTTTTCTAGAAAATTTTCAAAAAAGCGTTCCTTCGTAAAAAATTTCCGGAAATAATTCAAGCACTAGTGGTATTATAAGTGAAAATTCACAGGACGATACACTTACGAAGAAATACGCCTTCGTAACTGCAAAACACAGTATGCACTGCAAGCTGCTACCATGAACGCCACGCCGCCAATGTCTTTCTACCCTGGGTGTCGAATGCGGTTAATTCCAAGAAAGTGACGCAGGGGTCCTGGTGGGGTTGTATCTCAACAAATATCGTACATATTTTTTAATCAATTGAGTATTTACTCCTTTGTAAACGAGGTTTTGGTATTTCTTGGGTAAATACAAACTTTGCAACCGATTACAAATAGTTTCTCGTTTGTTTCACCCCCAACCCGCCAATAAAGAAGTTTAAAGTCAAGAAAATGGAACAAAACCAAGAGATATGCAAGTTTCAAGGAAATGTCCCACTCCCACTAGTAAAGTTGTTCTTTATATCGAAAGGCGAAGTACTCTCATAAATAAATATCCACTTTCCCAACTTCCAATCTCCGCACAGATTTATATTTTCATTTTCTCATAAATGCCTTTTTTATTAGACAGAGCCTCTCTCAAGCCCTCTTAAAAATTTAATATATCTCCTCCTGCACTTAGGTACTGGGATACACTTCCGTTCTATCGATCCCCGCAGTGGCATCAACAAAATTCCTGCTGCGTGTGATCGGGGAAGATCAAAGCGTTTTTCTACTCATTACTGGATTCCCCCGTTTCCTTGTTTGCCAGAATTTAAGACCTAATAGGAGCTCCTTTTGATGTAAGCTGGGGTTAAGGATGGGGTCCTTTGGTACAGAGTGACCCATTTTCGTTGGAATTACAAGTCATATTAGTTTCAAATAATTTTATGATAGCACGTTCTGTAAATTTTTCGAGATAAACTCAGAAGATAAAATCAAACTCTTGTCTCGATTTTTGCTTGACATATAAACTAATATTCTATTTTCTAACACTGTATTAGATTATGTTACTTCGAATTTATTTCGAAAAACTGAACGTACTGTTCTTTAAGTTGACAAAAACACAACAAATATTAAGCACTTTGTATTTAGGGGTAAAATATTTCAGCTGCCGAAACTAAAATGAGATATCTTGATTAGTTTTCGAGATAAAGGCCATAATTCATTTTTTACACTCTCAGACGATAAACTCAGAAGATAAAATCAAACTCTTGTCTCGATTTTTGCTTGACATATAAACTAATATTCTATTTTCTAACATATAAAATATCTGTGAAATGTCTAACACTATATTAGATTATGTTACTTCGAATTTATCTCGAAAAACTGAATGTACTGCTTCTTAAGTTGTCAAAAACACAACAAATATTAAGCACTGTATTTAGGGTTACAGTATTTCAGCTGCCGAAACAAAAGTGAGATACCTTGATTAGTTTTCGAGATATAGGTCATAATTCAATTTTTTACACTCTAAGATGTCTAAGAAATATAAAAAACTGAATGTCGGGCTACGAGTCAAAAACAAATCAAGATAATGGATTTTTCTTGTGGCAGTTTGTCTGGAAAAACTGAACGGGCTATCTATTTTTCCTGAAGTTAAGAGAAAATCAATAAAAATGCATAACTCTATGTGAAAATGATAATTTTTTTCAAGATAATGTCAACTATCATAATAAAAAAATGTCTCGTTCATTTTAGCCATATAATAATACGATATTCATTTTTTTTACATCGAAGAGATCTATGAAATGTTAAAAACCCGAATATCGTGTTATAATTCGACAATGAATCAGGAGATCCGATTTTTCTTTTGATAGTTAAATTCAGCTTAAAAAAAAATGAACAAACTGTCAGTTTGTCTTAATGTTAAGAAGTACTCAATGAAAATGAATAATTCTGTAGTGAGGTTACCATATTTTTTTAGTAAAGCCCATCTATCAAATAAATTATTATCTTGATTCGTTTTCGAGATATAAACTGAAACTCAATTTATTTAGATTCAGAGGCCTATGAAATGCTAAAAAACTGAATATTATGAGTTATAACTCAAAAACGAATAAAAATATTAGATTTTTGTTGAAATACAGTTTATCTCGAAAAACTGAATATCAGGTTATGACTCCAATATATTTGGTTTTTCTTTTCATAGTGAATTTATCTCAAAAAATTAAACATGCAGTCAGTGTTTTTCTGATGTTAAGGGAAACCAATGAAAATGGACAACTCTGTATTCGTGGGATATAGTGAAATCTGTTATCTTGATTCATTTTGGAGATACAAGTCGAAATTAATTTTTTTTTTCACATTCTAAGAGACCTATGAAATTGCAAAACTACATAATGGGTTACAATTTTAGAACAAATCAAGGTGTTCGAATTTCCTTTTAACAGATGAGTAGAAGAACTGAATGTATAATCAATTTTTTGTGATGTTAAAAGGAATCTAAATAAAATGAACCACACTATATGCAAGAACTAGAGTTTTATTCGAGTTAAAGTCTGATTTCAAAATAGAAATCTGTTATCTTTATTAGTTTTCGATATATAAGTCCATATCCAATCTGTTCAAATTTTAAGAGGCCTATGAAAATAATTGAATATGGGATCAATATACTAGATTTTTCAAAAATGAATGAAGATATCCGACCTTTCTTTTGACAGCTGAATTTATCTCGAAAAATTGATGTGCTATCAGTTTGATGTTAAGAACTCAATGAAAATTTATAACTCTTTGCTAGACCCAAACTGGCTCTGAACTGTAATTTTTTTCGAGTCAAGGTAAGCTGACAAAATAAAAATCTGTTATCTTAACTTCGTTTTGGAGATATAAATCGATATTCAATTTGTTTACGGTCTGACAAGTATATAAAATTCCAACAAACAACGTATTGTGACTCGAAAACAAATCAAAATATATTTATTTTGTCAGTTAAATTTATCTCGAAAATTAACGTGCTATCAGTTTTTTCTGATGTTAAGAGCAACCCAATGAATGGAAAAGTCTGTATGTGAGATCTACAATTTATTTCGAGTTAAGGTAAGGTGATAAAATTAAAACCACATTCTAAGACGACCAAAAAAACTGAATTATGTCTCGAAAACGAAATTTATCTCGAAAAAGTTAACAGGAACCGACCAACAAGAACGGACCACCCCGTACAAGGTCCACAATTAGCGAAGTTCCGGGCCCTTATTTGAGTGCCTAACACAGATTATGGACCCGTCATAGGGTCGTGTGTCATAGTAGTAGCGTGGCGTGCGTGGGGAATTGCGGAATTTTCAGAGGGATTAAGTAATCTATATGTAATATTATGTCTGACGACGGCTTAGGAGGCTTTAACTTATTTGTTAGGGGGTTTAATTATTATTTGGCGAGGTTTAGCCACGAGGCTCTATTGTAGTCCGCCTGCCGCCTCCGAAATTGCCTCAATTTGGGCTCGTACTTTGAGAATGGGCCTCAAATTGGGAATTTAAGTGCTCTAGAGCGTCCGCGGTTTATCTTGGCAGGCTGTGCTGTTGGATATCTTTTACAAGTCGCATATTTCGCGAGGAAAATGGCTCATAAAAGTTTATTACATTNTTGTGGGATTGGGGTTTGTGGGTTTAGGGATTGTGGGTTTGGGGTTTGTGGGTTTGTGGATTTGGAGTTTGTGAGTTTGAGTTCGTATGTATTGAAGGTTTCTGAGTACGAAGTTTCTGAACTGTAATCAACTGTTTGACGTCTAAGGGATCCTTAGTAGATTTTCGCATATTAAGAAACTGAGAAACTTAAAAATTTTAACATGTCATATCTCAACGAAAAAAAAAGATATTTGAGCAAATTCAACGGCATTCGAAGGGGGCAGCCTTGTACTTTTAGATTCAATGTATTAGTTTTTTGAAAAAGAATAGATGGCATTACTACATAAACTCAAATACGACGAAAAATAGTGTTTTTTGCACTTTTAGGTTAGCATATCTCAAAAACCTGACGTGATAGAGCAATTCTGCTTCCAGGTTCGGATTCAGCGCACCTAAATCCTTCGAAAATATATATTCAAGTTTCTGCTTCCAAAAAAAAGCAAAATTTTGTTGGTCTGTGTAATCGGCAATCTTGTATGTGAGAGCTACAACTTATTTCGAGTTAAAGTAAGGTGATAAAATTAAAACCACATTCTAAGACGACCAAAAAAACTGAATTATGTCTCGAAAACTAAATTTATCTTGAAAAATCGAGAGTTCTATGTTATTCTATTTTCCTTAAAGTTAACAGGGACTGCCCAACAAGAACGGACCACCCCGTACAAGGGCCACAATTAGCGAAGTTCCGGGCCCTTATTTGAGTGCCTAACACAGATTATGGACCCGTCATAGGGTCGTGTGTCATAGTAGTAGCGTGGCGTGCGTGGGGAATTGCGGAATTTTCAGAGGGATTAAGTAATCTATATGTAATATTATGTCTGACGACGGCTTAGGAGGCTTTAACTTATTTGTTAGGGGGTTTAATTATTATTTGGCGAGGTTTAGCCACGAGGCTCTATTGTAGTCCGCCTGCCGCCTCCGAAATTGCCTCAATTTGGGCTCGTACTTTGAGAATGGGCCTCAAATTGGGAATTTAAGTGCTCTAGAGCGTCCGCGGTTTATCTTGGCAGGCTGTGCTGTTGGATATCTTTTACAAGTCGCATATTTCGTAAGGAAAATGGCTCATAAAAGTTTATTACATTATTGTGGTTCTCCGTATTTTCCACATGTGCCACAAATGTAATTAATATCACATACAAATAGTTATTTTTGACTGCGAAGTATAGTTATTGAATGGTGTTAAAAAATTACCTTTGTTTCACGTTGGAACTAAACTTGGTTTACTGTAATATTAGTCCTACCAAATTGCACTTGGAGAAAAAAAAAATAGCTATCTAGGCTTTTATAAGTGGAAATAGTAAAAGGGCTTATAATAAATCTAAAAAAAATAAATGCGTGAGTGGGGGCGGCGGAGGGTTGATTTGGGGGGTTGAAAAGTTATGAAAAATTGTATCATTGGGACTTCTGGCGAAAGTTGACGTCAGACAAAAAAGTATCTGATACGAAAGTTGTAGATCATGCAAAAATCTACAACTTTTGTGGAGGTCATTTTTTAACATAACCTTAAAATTTCCGAGAAAAATGCGAAAAACAGATTTTTTATTTCTCATTTCCGCAAAAATAATTTAATTTTGACGAAACTTGGTGAAGGTATACCTTTCTCTGTCTTAAATAACCTCAAATTTTTTTAGATAAAAAAATCAAGAAGTTTCTATGAAAAATTCTACTTAAAAAAATCTTCGTACAGAGTTCTGCCGGTAATCATTTTTTTCGTTTTGACATATACTTTTTGGTGAAATAAAAAAATCTGTAATCACAGTTCAAAAACATGCTCAAAAATGCAAAAAAAGTAAAAAATGACTTGCAGCAATGTATTTTTCAGTAATTGTTGATAATTTGTTTATATTAACAAAAAAAACAAAAACTGATTACACCATTCAATTGTACGGAAAAAATACAAATAAAACTGTCTTATTGTTTGACCCAAAACTATTTTTATACAGTATTGCTATAAACATAAGTCGAATAGTGAATTTTTTATAGGATCGATTAGTGTACTTATTTTTTTTTAAAGTTTGATGAATTCATAGATATACAGTGTGTCCAAGATAAGGATAGGATAGCATTAGGATCTATGAAACGGTAAGAGATACGGGATGGCTCAGATTAGAAAAAAATTGTGTTTTTCTATACCTAACAATATGCTGTTTAGAAAGTTTTGAAATTTCGGGTAGTTCCGGAGATATTCGGAAAAACCCGAAATTTTGCAAAATTGTTTAATTTTTCTGGCTTTATTTGAAAACGAATTTTAAAATAAATTACATATTTACAGTGCCACTTTTTTCGCTCTATACAATGGCTTCAACATTTTTGCAATCCGACGTTTCATCTTCGAGAGGCCATCATCGGGTTAATTTTTTTAAATACGTCGCTGCTATTTTTATGACAAAATCTATAGTCATTTTTAATTCTGAATTAGAGGATATTACGATTGTAATCGCTTAAAAAGTTTTTAGCTTGTTTTAGCTATAATTAAAAATTTTTCCTGAGTACGGCTCTGAACGCTTTCAAAATATCTATTGGATGAAGTCATAACAGTATAAAAGTCAATACCGCACAAAATATCCAACAATTTTTTACTACTATCAGGAATACTAATTAGAAATAATAAAATATTTCATAAATTCGTATTATTTCTTTATTAGGTACAACTTTTTAAATTATGGATTAAAAAAAATTGTTGGATATTTTGTGCTGTATTGACTTTTATTCTCTCCTCTCTCTCTCCCTCTCCTCCAATAGATACAGGTATTTTGAAAGCGTTCAGAGCCGTACTCAGGAAAAATTTTTAATGATAGCTAAAAACCTGTATTAGATGATATTACAATAGTAATAACATCTAATACAGGATTTAAAATGACTAGATTTTGTCATAAAAATAGCAGGGATATATTTAAAAAAATTAATCTGATGATGGCCCCTCGAAGACGAAGCATCGGATTGCAAAAATGTTGACGCCATTGTTAGAGCGAAATAAGTGGCATTGTAAATATGTAACTTATTTTAAAATTCGTTTTCAAATAAAGCCAGAAAAAAAATAAAACGATTTTGCAGAATTTCGGGTTTTCGGATTTCGCGTCAACAGTAGACTTTGCAGTTAATACTTTGTATTGCTGAAATCTCAAATCATCCAGAGATAATTTATTATTTGTAATTCGACTTAGAAGTTTATAGCAATACTGTACAAAAATAAAGTTTTGAGTCAAACAATGAGACACAGTTTTTTGTAATTTTTTTCCGTAGAATTGAATGGTGTAATCAGTTTTTGAATATTTTTTAATTTAAACAAATTTTCAACAATAACTGAAAAATTCATTGTTGTGTCATTTTTAATTATTTTTTTGCATTTTTGAGCATGTTTTTGAACTGTGATTACAGATTTTCTTATTTCACCAAAAAGTATGTCAAAATGAAAAAAAATGATTACCGGTAGAACTTTGTACGATGATTTTTTTAAGTAGAATTTTTCGTTGAAAAAAAAGTGTTTCAGGCCGAAAAAATGAATATCTCAGAAACTTCTGGACTTTTTTATCTAAAAAAAATTGAGGTTATTTAAGACAGAGAAAGGTATACTTTCACCAAGTTTCGCATTTTTCTCGGAAAATTTGAGGTTGTTAAAAAATGACCTGTACAAAAGTTGTAGATTTTTCCATGATCTACAACTTGTGTATCAAATACTTTTTTGTCTGACGTCAACTTTCGCCAGAAGTCCCAATGATACAATTTTTCATAACTTTTCAACCCCCCAAATCAACCCTCCGCCGCCCCTGCTCACGCATTTATTTATTTTTTTCGTTCGTTATAAGCTCCTTTACCATTTCCACTTATAAAAGTCCAGGTAACAATTTTCTTTCTTTTTTCCTCTAAATGAGTTATTTTGGTCGGTCTATATTGGGAATCCCAATTTACAACTTTCGAATAAAGAAAATAACAGTTTAATATTTCTTCTGTTGGTTACAATGATGTGGCGATGGAGCTTTAATGAGAGTTTTCTAACCTCAATCATCAATGTGCGTTGTGGTGTATTGGTGTTTTGACTTTGTCTTCGGGCATCTTTGATTTTGTTTTTGATGTTGAAACTCCTTAAATTTTTTATATAGGGTGCATTATTATTTTTTATATTGGGTGTTCCGATACACACCCTGTACAAACAACTACTCTGCGTATTAAAAAATATCATTAATAGCTTGTTTTTGAAGTTGCGTCTTAGCATATCCAGAAGTTGTCAGCGATGACTCCCTCATATGAGAATTTAAGGAAAATTTATAGGCATGATTTAAATTAGCTCAATATCTTCCAACTGTATCGCTTTAAAAAACGAAGAAATATCCAAATAATAAGCGTTACGTGGGAAATTTGTAACAAACGAACCTAATCAGCATAAATTACAAATCCCAAGCGGAGAAAGAACAATAGAGAGCCAGAATTTGTAGAGACGCTGCCTGTGATGAACAAGCATCCATCTGGTCTCTAATGGTGACTGACTGATCAATGGAGGCTGCGGGCACGCTTCAAGGCACTCTTTCCAGTCGCGACAGTTGGATGACTGTGACGATACAGGGTGGTCTTATACGAACTAATTAGTTATTAGGATTCACACATTGTGGAATTTGTTGTGATAGGACACCAGCTGTGTGGTTTGCGTCACACTTAACTAATTGGAGAAGAGAGTATGAAAAATTCTTTTAATAGGACAAGAAACTCGGTAAAGTAGAGTCGGAAAGTTTCGAGAAATAAGTTTTGTGTTCATAAAATTGTCTAGTTAGAAGTGCACCGAAATATATCTCTAATGGTTTTGGAGGTATTACAAGAAATACACTTTATGTACATTTCAAAGAGGTCTGTCTTGGGGTGTATTTGGAATAAAATTTGGTATGATGTAAAAACAATCAAATAGTACTTAGGGTACAACAATAATTAAAATTGATACACGATAACAACAAAACACTTTTTTCAATGTATGGATAATAAGATAGCAACAAAACACTTTTTCCAGTATATGGTTCCTTTTTTTATGTTTTTCTCGTGTTTGCCAATTCCTTTTTCGCTAATTAAGTCTCTGCACTTAACATAACGAATAACAGGACGATTATCTTTTAAACCCGCTCTTCATATTTCTCCTCCAACATTCATGACCATTCCAACTCCGAATGAAAAACGAAACGTATTATTATGCTTCTGGGGTAATGAAAGGAGTTTTAACTAGAATTCACAGCAATTAAATGGAGTACGAAGCGTTGGAAAAGCATGTTCACAACTTTCCTAACATGGGAGAACTGATCTAGAGAGATTATTTTCCACGTATACATATATTACATGAATACATGATTTAAATTTTAGTGCATATTATAGAAACGTCCACATGAGTTTTTTTTAGGAAAATGTACATACATCTAGCTTGAAAAACATGCCACTTTTTTTTAAATACCAGTTTAAAAGAATTTAGGCGCACCGAAAAGATCTCTTTTGAGTAAAATCACCTTGTAAGTATTATACAAGCACATTTTTTAATTAAACTAACACAAATGTTGTCTGACTTCACCATAACACAATTGTTCTCTTACTTCACCATAAATTAAAACGATATCCATCAACTCCGCGTTGCTATACACGTAAGCCATTTTTTACACTTGAAAAACTAATGTAAACACTATCGCAACAACGGTAATACTAAAATCGGATTTCTCGGAAACCATAAGGATTTTACAAACATTTTTTTGACAATATTAACTCTATTTTTTATGACGCATCTATTCCCAAATTTTCCAAAGTTAGCGAGTTAATATGAGAAATATCAAATTTGAAAAGGAGATAAAATCTATTATTCAAAATTGGTGCTTATGATTGAAAATCTTTCTTTCTTCTATTTTTTCTTTCTTACTTTTTAATTTTTTTCTCAATTTCTTATTAAAATTCCTTTAAAAGATAAATTAAGATTAGATTAAAATTTCCTAAAAACTCAGTTTTTCCTTCTCATTTTCTGATTTATTGATGTTCAACTGTTTTTTTGATTACATATCCAGATTCCGTAGGACTTTTTACATATGCGTATATTCTGTTCCATTTAAATATCTTGATGGGAAAGAAGTAAACTCCAATAAAAGAGATTACCTTTTTTATTTTCGTAATAACAAAAAATGGATATGATGCAAAGTTGTAGGAAATTTTCTTGATATCAAAACTGTACTTAAAATAATTGAGGTTATGGCTCAAAAAGTCTAAATAGTTTATTGTTAACATACTTTGCTTGTCATATTTTCCTAATTTATTATTTATCAGATCTTATATCGCCGTAGTGCTAAGGAGACATTATATTCGAATATGTTGTAAACAAGAAAATCACCTACAACTTGTATGTGCACAATTTTTTTCTAAATAAGAATGTGACAAATTATGAATCACTTCTAAAGTCTGAAATATTGCTTTTAGACCCAAAATGGCGTTTCAATGCGGAGATTATTTTTTTTTCGCACAATCTACTCCACCTACTAGATACAAAATATATCCACTCTGTTTAGTTCGATCTGCATATCTCGTCTCGCATTATTTCAGTCGGCATCCGAGCATTCACAATGGCCACTTTAAGGCAAAAAAGGCAAATAGAGAGAATGCCTAAAATCGTCAGGCACTAGACAGATAAATCACTACATTGCCACGACTTGAGTTCTCTCCGCATATTTCGTTGACCGAATTAAAAAACTGGCTGAGATGCGCACAAGGCGATTCTGTCGTGAGCTTGAAAGCAGGAACAATGACGGCGTTGTGGATACTCAAGTAGAGAAGATTTTGTGCTGGAATTTTATCTGCTGGTGCTGTCTAAATGCCAATCCTCGTTAGCGGTAATTAGAGAAGTGATCACTGGTACTAATTTTAAAACGTATCGTCTTTGGTGAATATTGAAAACGATAATATTTTTCTTATGTATTGGGTATCTTGCCACTTGGGAAAAAATTTAAAAATTTATGAATCCTTGCACCAAAACGAGTCAAGGGTTGAAAAAAACAGGCAACTAGAAAATATAAAAAAACACTACGACGTAAACTACGATTTTCCGTGAATTACATTGAAAAATGTGGAAAATTAACGACTCACGAGTCCTTTAAAGTTAAGGTACTCGCTAAGTATATTGTCCGGCGGCCGGCGGCGTGGTGGTGGGGGAAGCTCGTCCAAGCGAGTCGAATTTGAAAATAATTTATGAATTTTTACTTTAATTTTACATAAGTACCTTCTCTTTAAAGGGCTCGTGAGTCGTTAATTTTCCACATTTTTCAATGCAATTCACGGGAAATCGTAGTTTACGTCGTAAACTTTATTTTGCGAAAAATTCAAGTCTTAATATTTATAAACAATTGCGCTACGATTTTTTAAAAAAAATGTTATCTTGGCTCCTGTTGGTCGTAGAGGGTACTTTTTTTATTTTAAAACTGTATTTTTTTGCCAGCTATCCATTGCATCTATTTTCGGTGAGATAGCATAAATAGCAACAATGTTATTCAAATTGTTTATAAGCGAAAAACGCACGGTTTTTTAATGCACAATTTGAGAATGTTAATGTCAAAAAAACGGTGATATTTTTTAATAGGTCGCTTAATTACGTCTTTAAGATTACAATGACGCTTTCAGAATCATGTTTGGTTGAAAATTAACGCCTGTACAGAGGCTTAAAGTTCATAACTTTTGGAGCCTCCGCTATAAACAAATAGAATTGTGCGAAAACTATTGCACCTACAGCGCCCACTTTTGGCACACTTTTAAAGTATGACAAAACCCTCAACTTGTCATAGGTTTTATAAAATTTTAACAATAAATGCGATAGTTATAAACAAATTAAAAAATGGGCACTTTTCTTGTTTATTTGCAATAACTTTTTTGTTTATTAACCGATTTTAATTTAACAAGTCTCATTTTGTAGATAATTTTACTCCCTACAAGCTGTCTAAGAGTCACTTTTCGCTAAAATTGATGGTTTTCCCTGCAAAGTGAAAAAACTGTTTCCCTCACTTATTTGTTTAAATAGAAAAGTTAGCTATCAGAATTTTTTGACTCACGAGATGAGAGGTGTCTTGTATTATGCTCCTTTAGACAATTTTACAATAATCTCGCGGATAGGACTTTTTTCGAGTAAAAATCTTATTTGCTTGGCCTAATAAGTCAAAATGCGAAAAAAGTTGTTAACGTTTCAAAAATCTATCTGTTTTCGTCTTCTGAACTTACAAATGACTTTTCATTTTCAATTGTTTGTGGCAGTTTCAATTTGTTTGTTTTTGCCTATTTCCATTGTGATATGATATGATTCTATTATTAGTTACTTTACTCTATTTACATTTTCTACTAAGTCAAAAGTTGGTCTAGGAGCTCTGCAAGCGGTTCTAACTTTCCAACAGATATAGTACATACGTCCCCAATTTTTCATAACTCTAGTTTAAATAATGAAAAGGATATGGAAGGAATAAAAACCTAGTTTCCAGTTTTTCCGGATATGCATATTTTCTAAATCAGGAGATGCTCGTACTACTGACGTGCATTTTAATGATGTAGACAATCATTTAATTACACTTTTATTTATATCAATGTGATGATTAGAATTTAAATTCAGATATTTGTGCATGTAAATTATTTTCCTGCAAACAAGTTTCTAAGTAATTAACATTTTTTTCAATTAAAAAATATAGAATGGGTAAAACACATTATATTATTTACTATTTCTAACGTAAATTTAATTGTTGGTTCTTTATTACTATCTAGAAAAATATTTAATTTCTCAATGATAAAAACTAGGTAGCAAAAATATTGCCTACATACCTATAGGGTGTTTCAGGATTAAGTGGACAAACTTTGAAGCCTCTGGTCAAAATAAGTAAAAAATGTATATAACCATAGGGCCAAAATGCTTCATTTCGGAGATAATAATTTTACTTAAATATCTCTAATCACTTTCAAGACAATAAGAAGAATAATTATTTTTTTGGAATCTTTAACACCCTGCATCTCGAAATCATAGCGTTTGAGGTTCTAAGTTCATAGACATTTTTTTTACTTATTTTGACTAGAGAAACACGTCTTCAAAGTTTGTCGATTTAATCCTGAAACACCCTGTGTATTCGCTAAATGGTAGATTGATCATTTACACTGTTAACATGATTTTCTTTAAAAAAATCCATTACTATACGTTGACGACATTTCAAAATCTTGTTTTAGTGCAAGGAAAATCACGTACAATCCAATCTAGTGTCCTTCTCAGTATTCAAGTGAACCAGTCCCTTCTCGGATATAATATTCCATTCCGAGTTGAATTTTATTGAATTCATAAACACTACTATTTCCAGAGCAAATAAAGTGCTAAGTTTTATGTACTGTAACTGCATATTCGGGTTAAGTTGGAATATGGCGCGACAGCAAGGTCTGCACTTTAAAATTGCCATGAGTATAACGTAGAATCTGTCCAAAGAAAGCTTTTAAAGTATCTGGGTTTTAAAGGGGATGTAAGAATGCCACAATGGTAAATATTCAACATTTTCCTGAAACGAGACGTCAAATATCGCCAGTATAATAATAATTCTTATCATCATCGATTTGATGAAATGAATGTTTCCGTGACTAGTTTATTTACCTTCCAGAATTTGACATTTGGTTACTGTCATTATAAAAGGAGTGTAACAGCGAAATTTCTTGTTTATTTGACTATATTGAAGCTTTTATGTAATCAGAATCATGACGTAATAGAAATTGGTTTTATAGTTGTGCAAAACGAATCTCTAAAACATAATTAATTCAAGGTAATTTTAACATTTTTTACTGAATAAATTTTTAATACTGTTAATCTTTAGCGTACTTTTGGTAAAGTACGACTTGTCCCTTTATTGTCATATAAATTAAAAGTAAAAAAAATATTTTAAAAACAAGTTTAATGTACTAAATACAAAAATATACCAAGGAGTTCATAAAACCCATAATGTTGTGTAAACCCCAAACCTACAAGAGGGTTGAATGTATGCTGTAATCAGCAAAATTATGATAAATACACACGTACTATCAATAATCGGTATATTAAAATGTACTTTAATGTATATTTTCATAGATATGACTCATTTTATTATAGTGTCAAAAATATAGTGATTGTGATGTATATGATTGTATATGTTTATTTTTATTTTAACAATGTAACATCGTTAAAATGTTGCTAGAATTAGTTGTGAAGATTACAGTCTCCAGCGGTCATCTGAGTAAAATATCATCCATTTTACTCAACCAGTACAAAAATAATGGTGTTGAGACATGACATATGATCCTATATTACTTTATAAATGAATAAAATACCAATTTCTTATGTATTACTATTAATTTTACTTA
This sequence comes from Anoplophora glabripennis, assembly GCF_000390285.2. Taxonomy (NCBI): domain Eukaryota; kingdom Metazoa; phylum Arthropoda; class Insecta; order Coleoptera; family Cerambycidae; genus Anoplophora; species Anoplophora glabripennis. The sequence goes on along the minus strand of NW_019416676.1, from coordinate 605,594 downwards.
TTAATATTTATATACTATCATAAAAATAATGAATAGGCCTCTTGCAGAAAAAAATATTTTAATAGTTTTTGTATCTACACTGAATACAACAAACAATGTGTAAAGGTTTTGTTATATTAATTTATTTTTAAAAAGTTATTAGATATTAAAATTTTAATCGGTTCGCTTCGCGCGCAAACGCCATGGACTGGGATGTCGATACGTTGACGTCATCGGTAAGTAAATGGCAAGCGCGACATATACAATAACGCGTTTCGACAGTGCAGCTGACTGCTTTGGTTATTAAATGTGTGGAGTGGTGTCAATAAGCAGTACGATACCTTATATATACTGTAAATTTGTGAAGTTAAACTTATAATAACTATG
>NW_019416676.1:601805-604320 GCF_000390285.2 Anoplophora glabripennis | reverse complement strand
TGTTACAGTCGATCTATGAACTGTATTATCTAAAGCGAGCTGAGTACTTGAGAGGTTAGGATTTTCGTTTAATGAAACCAGGATATCCAGTTTTTTGTCATTAGGAACGCCGGGCCTACCAGGTTTGCCAAGATCCTTAACAGTTCCAGTCTCTCTCCACTTAGCCTCAATTCTACTGATTGTAGACTGACTTACAGGTTCTCTGTTCGGATATTTATTGTTGAATATTATTCGAACTTCGTTGTGTGTTCTAGTTTTCTCACCACAGCCAAGCATAATTAATATTTCGATTCTCTGAGTCTCAGTTAAACGCATTGTAAATTTCAATTAACAATACAGTTCAAACTTTTAAGTAATTGACACAATGTGAAGACTAATGTCAAATATTCACAAACAGTGTAAATATTTCGTGAACAGTTGAAGATAGGTATAGGACATTATACACAAAACATGTCCAGAATTTTTCGGAAAATCCGAAAATGCAAAAATATATAGGGGGTTCCATTTAAGAAAAAAAAATTTTTTCTGTCACGCTTTTTTGAAGCACCCTGTATATCTACATTTTATGTCAAAATATGCGCAATCTAAAAACAAAATCGACGTGTCCGAGGATTTTTCCTAAAAAAAAATTACACACTCTTTTATTGAATTTATCCGTTATTAAATCACAACCCTGTATATACTGTAAATTTGTGAAGTTAAACTTATAATAACTATGGCAAATCCTTCTAAATCATATAGTCTAGACAGCATCTATTTTAAAAAGTTCATATTTGGGTAAATCGTATATCCACGGAGATTTTTGGATTTTTGGCTTTCAAATATCACTAGAAATGAAAATTTTTCTGTGCGCATAAAAAAAAAGTGGGCTTAACTTTTGGCGGCACAATATGTTAAAAAAATTCGAAAAATGTCATATTTTTCTTCCTATTTAATTATGTATCTTTTCAATAGTCCATTTTAGGCGAAAATGGAAGAGGGAAAAAATGTTTGTATTTAAATTTTTTACTAAATATGACTAGTTACAAATCGAATGAATCATGATTATTATTGTAAAAATCGAAAAAATCGCCAAATATGGGGTTAAAAAACATTACTTTTGAGGTCTTTAAATTGGGTTGGGACTTTCATACTTGGCTCAAGAAAACTTCATGTTATGTAGAATCATCACACCAAATTTCATCAAGTCGGTTGGATAGAGTTTGCATCATAATTTTGCAATCAAGATTTTGAAAAAAACAGCAAAAACCAAGGCCCTTAGATACTTGAAAATTTAATCACATATAGAAGGGCTCTCAAGCTTTCAAAAGCTTTTTGAAAAATTCGAATCCGTCAATTAGGAGAGCATAGAAAAATTTTCATTTTTAATAATATTTGAAAGCCAAGAAGCCGAATCTCCGTAGATATACGATTCACCCAAACCAAAACAGATACCGCCTAGTGTAATACTATTACTGGTGTGAAAATACATCAATAAAAACGCCAGAAAAAAATATATTTTAAAATAAATTTACATAGATGTCTATAAATCACATTTTCATACCTGTTTGCTTTTATTCCCCTTATTTCTGCCGAAGAAAATAAAATGCTTCTCGAAAAAACTCCGCAATCATCATGGAATTCGACAAATTGTCTGATTGGGCTTTAGCATAACCTTATTCGTCATGTTACAAATATTCTTAAAAATTTTTAAAAAACTAAAAACTAATTATGATTATTTAAAATAACAAATTTAGATTCAAAATATTATTTAGGTAGTAAATAATATTATGCTACCCGAGGAAAGCTCACTTGAACTAAACGTCGTAAAAATTAAATACTATACCTACACAGACTTAATTATTTTGCTACATAGTGCATATATAGGTATACCTACATAACAGAATGGAAACCAGTTAAGAAATCTAACAGCACATCAGTATCGTTATCGTATCGCATGTAAACTAAAAATAATAAATGTTTTTAAGAATAGGACCGACATCGTTTTATAATGTGAAGCGGCCAGTTTACTTACCGATGACGTCGCACCAATAGCAACTCGTTCTACGACACGCCCCTACAGGATGCTCATCTCCAAATTTCAACGTACGATTTAGTCAATTTTCGAGTAGAATTTTTCACAAAAGATTTTATAATTAACAATTTTAAATAAGGCCATATTTAAATATGTGAACTAATATAAAAAAATCCGGCATGTACAGGGTGGTTGATTTTCGATAGTTTTATAGGGTACAGCCAGAACGGTGATAGATACAAAAAATCTGATATCGATGTCCCGTCCTCTTTTTTTGAGTTTACTTCGCTGGTAACAAAAGGTCTTGGCTAACTTGATTGGTTTTAGATATACAGGGTTTTTTTGAAAAATGGCCCATTTACATTAACCTCTCTATCTCCGTTGTCATTCAATTTAGAAGAAAAAAGTGTGCACATTATTTGTTCTATTTTTTATTAGGAAGCCATTGGCGTACTCAGATTTTTTACAAATCGCACAGTTTCTCCGATATTGCATAAACAT
>NW_019416676.1:580384-597302 GCF_000390285.2 Anoplophora glabripennis | reverse complement strand
CTATTCAACGGGATGGCCAAATACAGGGTGTTCTATTTAAAAAACCTATGTTTATGCAATATCGGAGAAACTGTGCGATTTGTAAAAAATCTGAGTACGCCAATGGCTTCCTAATAAAAAATAGAACAAATAATCTGCACACACTTTTCTTCTAAATTGAATGACAACGGAGATAGAGAGGTTAATGTAAATGAGCCATTTTTCAAAAAAACCCTGTATATCTAAAACTAATCAAGTTAGCCAAGATCTTTTGGGACCAGCGAAGTAAACACAAAAAAAAGAGGACGGGACATCGATATCAGATTTTTTGTATCTATCACCGTTTTGGCTGTACCCTATAAAACTATCGAAAATCAACCACCCTGTACAAGAGGCCTATCTTGTGATACGTGATCGTACGTACAAATTTGTACTTTTTATAAAGTATAACAATCTAAATGGTATCGTAGACGAATAAAACGTCGATTTGTTAATCTCCAGGGTATACTTTGGTAAAATATGACACATTTTATTCCACTGTCATAAAAGTAATGAAATGCGACGTGATATATCTTCCTATTTACTTTTCCAACAATATAATATTATCTAAATGGCATCATAAATGAATAAAATGTCGATTTCTAAGTCTTCAGCTTATATCTGGGTAAAATACGACCCACTTATTCCATCCCATAACCTAATTTTTTCACGGTGGCGATTTGTCAGCGAAGAAGCTCCGAAAATGAAAGTATTAGGACGAATCGCTCCAAAGCAAATATAATAAAGGTTCCGGAAGCGTAACCCGGGATGTTCCTTAGGTAACAGTTCGAGAAAAATCAAATCACCCTTAATGGGGGGCGATAACGCCCTCATTTATCCTTCTTTCAAAGGATTTGCGCGGCCCACCAATTTGGGCGAATAAAACAGTCCTCATTTATTATATACTTTCCTGGCGGTCTTTTCAGCGGTCGGACCGATGGAAAATTAACTGGGAAAAGAAACATAAATCGTCCCGGTGAATGGGCTGGAACTATGCCTCAAAATAATTACCTTTTCTTTTTTTTATCAATGATTTATCTGGAAAGAAAACCAATGAATGTATTGGAAAATATATTGGCAGAAGTCCGGGAAGATTATTAAATCTGCAATTGTATCTAATACAAACTTATTTTATATTCTCTTCTTGCAACTATTCTTAAGTTCATTGCATTTTCAATGAAATAAAGTGTAAGGCCCACAATCGAAATGAATGCGACATATTTTACGATTAATTTTCATTATCCCGTATAAATACTTTTTACGTAGTCATTGCCCATTTTAAAACAGTTTTAAAGCCTCGAAAGACGCGACGAACTTATCTTGACACCTTAAAACGTTTCTATGGTTATACCCTTCATTCCTAAGAATATATTAAATTTCACACCGCCTCCAAAGCAAAGTCCTCATTATATTTTCTAACGATGTGCTGCTTTGGTTAATCTCGTCTTCCGTTCCGATGACACCTTACTTGCTACCACGCACCGACGTTAAGACAAAGTCCGACCGAGACCCAACAAAGAAGGTTTATTAATATTATGATAAACGGTAAAAAGCAGACGGTGGTAATCCCTTAAGTTGTCCCCAAATTACGCCATACATCAGCCTCTTTGGAATCCAAAAGCCTCTTTTTATAATCCGATTAAGGATTTAGTCAAATGACGTACCTGGATTGGAGGTACAAGGTCGTCTCCTGCCTTGGCTTGCCTCTCATATACCACCAAGTGTTTGTTTACGAATACAGGGTGTTAAAAAAGTATACAAAGTTTTAAAAGTAAAGAGTTTCGCTCAAAAGTTCTGAAAATGCAAAGTTATAAACCTGTATAGATAGAAGGTACTTCAGGAGTGCCTCAAGGTTCTACACTTAGCCCTCTATTATTCAAGCTATTTATAAATGATCTAGTTAATAATTTAATTCGTGGTTATATGCAGGTGATCTCGAAAAGAATATATTTATATTTATAAAATTAATTTCGTATATACAGGGTGTTACGTATTACCAGGGTGAACCAAACATACTATTTTTTTAAATGGGACACCCAATACTGGGTGTCTCACGGTGACGGCCTATTAGAATTATTTCAGAGACTACTTCGATTTGAATTTTGAAAATTTGGGATACTGGGTTTTGGGGTATGCCCTTCTCAACTAAAATAATGGCGTTCACGTACCACTTCCGGTTATACCGGAAGTCGCCATCAACTTGCTTTTTTTAATTGGACCCCCTTTTTTTTTTTTGCTTTTTTGGTTTTTCTTTTTTTTTTTGGTTGGCTTTTTTTGACTTTTCCTTTTTTTTAAATTTACTGTTTTTGGGGTTTTTTATTTTTTTCAAAAAAGTGGAGAGAAGCTGACTAGCTCCAAACCATGTGTATTTTATAGTAAGAAAGATAAAGTTAACTAAACTCGGCATTAAATTTTTAGCACCCTGTATGCAATTAAGCCACTTTGAAAGCATGGATGGGAAGCTTAGGGGTCTAGCTATCCCCCCTATAAATATTGTTGATTTATCTTTTTTACTATAAAATACACATGGTTTCAAGGTAGTCACTGTTTCTCTCCATTTTTTTGAAAAAAATTAAATATCTCGAAAACGGTTAATTTTAGGAATAGGGAAACTTCATCCACCTAAAATAATATATAGGGTATAGCACATTTTTTTAAATGAATCACCCTGTATTTTATTTTAAAAACTGAAAATACACTTTATTTTCTTTCATTTTTATAAAGCATTCCCTGTAGCTAAAATCATTAATTTCTGAGATATTTACCATTTAATAACAAAAATAGAGTTTTTAAAAAATTCATATTCGATTAGTCGGAGGCATTTTTGGATGAACTTCAGCAAACAAACGTGTTCCAGGAATTTTGCGACAAATTTTTTTTCATTAAGTTACAGAATTTGTTCCAGTTAAACTTTCCACTCTGTATATCAAGTTTCAGACACAATTTTATACTATTCAAGTAATTATTTAACGTGCCGTAGAAGAATGGAAGAACTAGATAAATATCAAAGGCCTGGTTGAATAAAATATCAAAAAAGCTATTGAAAATTTTCAACATTGTTTAAACGTGTTTTGAAGAGACTATGAATAAAACACCTTTTGTGGGGGCAGGCTGGTAGCGCTTAGGACGAGATTAAAAAAAAATGCTGAAACAAATTGCATTGAAAACCACGTCGTAGTTTTCTTTACACTAAAATTCAGCCGTTAATATAATTAATCACGTATGGACACCTCAAAGTAAGGTTCACTTATGCCAATAAGATCTTAATTAACTGTAACAAAGATTTCGCATAATGATTTATTTATTGAAAAAGAAGGCCCGGTATTTTTTGTGGAACAAGTAATTTGTTTTCATTCCTTGCGTTAAAAGCCGTGTTTTTTAACGTCGTACTAAACTCGTAGTTTATAAAGAAGTACGTTGTGGTGTAAAAAAGAGTTGCTTTAAAAGCCTCAAAGACGTATTGTTAATTTCTGTTATAGGTGGAACCCATTAAACGCTTTTATGCGGAATATGAAATATATATCTAGGAAGTCGGCCTATTGTGCGCGCAAAATAACGACGAAAAGTATCGCGTAAAAACTGTTAACGGTTATTTTATAATCTGTATTTACTGCGTCAGTTTTGTGTATTTACAATTGTCTGCTCTTTCCATTGAACGCGGACTGATGGAAACGTATGAAATATTTTTAGTAATCTGATAGGCGTAACATTGCCTTTCGCTTTTTGTGAAAAATGGATTCGACGGTAATTCCATGAAATAGCTATAAATAATATTAAAAAATTTCAATATAACTGTAACACCTGAGAACTTGTTAGGTCTCGGCTGCAACTGGAAAAAATGTTAAGCCTTAGCGACTGAATAATAGTTGTTTCTTACATCATAAGTTAAAAGGTTAAATTTTTTCTATATATTTCCATTTTTTTTTCAATAAATCAACATTTTGAAGCGCTGAATCGAGTCCGGGGCATAATTTCTGCGAGATTTAAAAACAAATAGTGTGATCTCTATTTGTTTTTAAATCTCGAAAAACTGCTCTCAAATACGGAAAATACTGAAAATTTCGCTTTGGACAAATCAGCATTATAATGTTTATGAAAATTATAAACTTGTACTGCATTTACAATTAACTCTGGCGTCTGTCTAGCATTTCGTTCGAAGATTCCAGCAAACCAAACCGCAAACTTCTGGGTCGATAAATAAAAATTTTACGGGTCTTTCGGCAATTTCAAAAGTCACGTGACTTAAAACGTGATCTAACCTAAGATATAATGAAAAATCTTATTGTAATTGGACTAACAAAAGTAATTGGTATACCAGGGCAGATCTGTCGAAATATGCCACTTCTTGGATGTAAGAGCAAGCAAACTAATTTTTGCTGGAATACCTAAAGTACAACCTACATAATAAAAGTGTAGATCCCTAGATCTGGGCGAGGTCCGAAACATTTTCACAACGGCAAAAATGTTTCAAAAATACCTATTTTAACTGAGTTTTTTACTTATATTTTGGAACCTATGCATTTTGAAAGAATATTGAAGCAGAAAAAAGTTTTAGAATTGAATTTTGCACAATATACTGTAAGTTAAAAATGTTTAAATTTATTACCGATGTTGCAAAATAGCAATAATTGATGAAAAAAAGGCAAAATAATCAAGTTTTTTGTATAATTTTTTAAAACATTTTAATTGCTCGGAGGACATTCTAATTTTGGTAAAAATTACTTTAGAGCACAATAAAATAACACACCAAATTTCATTAAAATCGTTTACATAGTTTTCGCAAAATAATTATGTGAAAAAATTTTGGAATTTTCAAAATGTTGCACAGCCTCAAATAATGCATCTAGATACTTATAAACAAAGTTTATTATTTATGCAATAAATATACTATATATTTTACCCTATGCTATTGCATTTTTTCAATGAAAAAAATTTGTTTACGAATATATTTCAACACTTTCAATATATGTATTTAGTTATAATTATTACAATTATTTAAATAATTTTTGTTTAAACAAATTTGTTTAAACAATTTTTTTATTTGGGAATTAATATTTTTGTTAAATACTGATAAAATTTAAAAAAATAGTACTTTAAAATCATAATATTTGAAAAAAACTAAATTGCAAACTGATAAATGTAATCTAATTTAAAATTTAAAAAAAAATGTTAACTTTAAAAATATACTCTAATCAACTGATTTCAGTTTTTCAAAAAAGGTTGAAAAGTTGAGCAGTCTTTTCTATGTGAAAAGATTTTCGAGTATCTAGATGCTTTATTTGTGGCTGTACAACATTTTGAAAATTCGAAAACTTTTTTTCAAAATTTTGTTCAAAAAATTATTCTGCGAAAACTGTAGAACCGATTTTAATCAAATTTGGTGTATTGTTTTATTATACTTTAAATATTTTTTTACCAAAATTAGAATGCCCTCGAATCAATTAAAATATTTTTAAAAAATTATCCAAAAAACTTGATTATTTTGCCTCTTTTTCATCAATTATTGCCATTTTGCAACACCGGTAATAAATGTAAACATTTTTAACTTCCAGTACATTGTGCAAAATTCAATTCTAAAACTTTTTTCCTTTTCAATATTCTTCCAAAATACATAGGTTCCAAGGTATAAGTAAAAAACTCGGATAAAATAGGCACTTTTTAAAATTTTTTAAACATTTTTGCAATTTTGAAAATGTTCCGGACTTCGCCCAGATCTAGGATCTACACTTTAATTATGTGAATTGTACTGAAGGTAATCCAGAAAAAAATAGCTTGCCCTCTCTCACATCCACCTCAAAACAGATTCGACCTGGTCTATGGTATTAACGTGATATAACACACTTTTAATTTTTGTTACAAATAAAACCGCTCTATAAATCCGATGTCAGAATTTTACTGTTTAGCCGCCATTTTGGTTCAACCAATGACTAAATCGATGTTCACATCATGGATCCTGATTATATGCACCGTCCCTATTGATTTTATGCACCTACCTTAGCCATACGTATTCAAAACACGATATAAAGACTGAAAATACTAAAAAAATGCCTTGTTTATCAACTTGGAAGTCGATTTTGTGGTCTGAATGTTTTTTTTTAATTCTGTGAGTAACACCTTTTTAAATGCGGATGCTCTTTCGAGCACCCCCAAAAACATGAAGTCTAGTGGGTTAAGGTACTACGATAAATCCTGTGTAACGATCTACGTTGTCAGAAAGTTAGAAATACGATTTTCGTCTTACATTTTTACATTTCCCAGTATTCGCTACCACCATAAAGGGTAGACATAACCAAAAGCGATAAACGGAAATATGAAATTCCAAACCACCCGACCTTGTGCCCCCCAACAAACAACTGGGCAATTTTGGCAGAAATTATGACTGTGCACATTGTAAATCTCGAGTGGGCCATAAACTTGAACGATGGCTGGCAAATCTCGAAGACGACCGCATGGATTTTCGTGGAAGCATGATTCGAGGCGCATTAAAAGTTGTTATTGTTCGCGAAGTAAATGTTTCCGTAAACTATTTGGATAATTATAGGTGCCATAAGTCTCCTCTTTTACTAAACAGCCATCCGTAAATGTCTGAGGATGTTGCCCGGGCTAGACGTATACACGGCAATTAGGCGCTCTTGAAGGCGATCTTTCTTTGAAATTTGTTGGTAATTACAACCTTAGTTTTGTAATTCTATGTTGGGGTCATCTTACTGTTAAATAACTGCGAGATTAAGTAAGGAGAAAATGCACATTTTAATATTAATCACGACAATCTACAGTCGTAATTTTTATAAAAAAATATATGTGATATACGTGATATACGTGATATACGATATACGTGATATACGTGATACGATATACGTGATATACGTGACGTGATACGTGATATACATGACGATATACGTGATATACGTGAAGACCAACAAAACAGTAAAAATTGTACAGTGCTGGGCACTGATTCATTGAAAAGCTGACTCAAGTGAGAAAAAAATGTATAATCAAAAAGAAAGAACAACAATGCTTCTGTTTTCAAGAAAATTAATTAAGAAAATGAACAACCATAAATGTAAACCGACCCTGTGCATTTTGTGCACAATCGACCCCGAAAGACATTATTAAATGTTCTTTCGCACTAACAAAGACAATCTACTGAAACTTCGAATAATTAGAACTTTACAAAACAATTTCACTAAATTAAATTTAACTGTATCAAATTTGTTTGCAACTGATGTAACCAATGAAGATGAACAACAACAGAAAATTAAATACCATCATGAAAGAAAAATTAACGCTACTTTATCATTGACAAATGGCCCTATACAGTACGCGCCTAAAGTATGGAAATATTCAGTAAAAACGAAACAAATTTTATTTTGGAAACATCGTCGAACAGGTCGATTTTTAATTTAAAAAATATCTACATATTTTAGCATCAAAGGCGATTTTTAACCGTCATTTGTTTTCGAGTAATGACGTCATCGACATTTTTTTTAAATAGCAACCCCCTTTTTTCTTGATTCTGATAGATCGTTTCATTGTCGATTAGACAGTATTAAAATGTTGCCATCTTACATAGGAAAGTTTTCGAGTAAATGACGATTGAATGTTAGAAAACCCAAATCAATTAAAATAAAGCAAAAACGTTATCAAATTTAGTTTTTCGAAATGCCTGAAGTTTTTTATGGATCACGTAGGTGTAAATCTTTACAAAGTGTTACTGTCATATTACGACTTTCTAATTATTGTAAGCGATATAAAAATTATTGTTGAATTTAAAGTATTATGGCACATTTCATTGTCACAAAAATAATGAAATTTTAATTCTTATCGGATGCGGGGATAAGACTAGAACGCAGCAGGAAGTTTGCGATTTATTTAATGAAAAACATCCAGATCGCCGTATCAGCCAATCAACAGTCAGTAAGATAGAATCTAAATTTAGAGAAACTGGCAATGTTGTAGATATTCCAAAACCTGGACGTCCAAGCGTTAGTGAAGATCACAAACAGAACATTTTGATAAGTATGGTAGATAATCCTCATAATACTTCACGATTGGTTGCATTAAACAATGAAATTAGTCAGACCACAGTGCTACGTATCCTGAGGCAGGAAAAATATCATCCCTACAAAATTCAACTTGTGCAGGAACTCAATGAAGACGATCCCGACCGCCGCTTACACTTTTGTGAAATTATGATGGATTTATGTCAAGTAAATAGAGATTTACACCGGCAAATACTTTTTTCAGACGAGGCCACGTTTTGTCTCAATGGTACAGTGAACCGTCAAACTTGCAGGTATTGGAGTCGGGAAAATCCTCATTGGATGGCAGAGACACATACCCAACACCCACAGAAATTAAATGTGTGGGCTGGAATAGTTGACAACAGAATAGTAGGGCCTTTCTTCTTTGAAGGAACCCTTACAGGAGAAAGATATTTAGAGTTTTTACAAAATGACCTTGTTCCAGCGCTTGCAGTAATTTTTCCTAACGATAATGACCCTGATATTCCTGATGACACCATATGGTTTCAGCAAGACGGTGCACCTCCGCACTATGCGCGCCCTGTTCGAGATTTTCTGGACAATTGTTTTCCTAGGAGGTGGATCGGCAGACGAGGACCGATAGAATGGCCCGCGAGATCCCCAGATCTTACACCCCTGGACTATTTCTTATGGGGCTACTTAAAGTCCAAAGTGTACGTTAATAGACCACATAATTTAGAAGAACTCCAAAATTGTATTATAGATGAAATACACAGAGTTACCCCAGAAATAATTCATAATGTGCAAGAAGAATTTCTACACAGACTTGCGTATTGTCAAGAAGTCGGTAGGTGGCAATTCGAACACTTAATTTAGGTAGAAAACTTAATGAATTGTATTTTCTTGACGTAGGAATTCTTATTTTTTTAATGAATAAAATTTACGTTTTCTAACATTCAATCGTCATTTACTCGAAAATTTTTCCTATGTAAGATAGCAACATTTTAATACTGTCGGATCGACAATGAAACGATCTTTCAGAATCGAAAAAAAAAAAATAGGGAGTTGCTATTTAAAAAAAATGTCGATGACGTTATTACTCGAAAACAAATGACGGTTGAAAATCGCCTTTTATGGTAAAATATGTATTTTTTAAATTAAAAATCGAGGATTTTCCCCAAAAAAAATTTATTTCGTTTTTACTAAATTTATTCCATACTTTAGTCGCGTTCTGTATAGTAAGAGATGTACAAAATTAAATCAACACACATCACTTGCCAAACTTGCAAATATGAACGCAAACCTTAAAACCCCCCGAAATTACACAAAGCCTATCTAAACTCTTATAGAAGTAATTCACATCGATTTATTATTCATAAATAATAATACTTTCTTAACATGCTTAGATCGTTTTTCAAAATTAGCTCAAGCTATAACAGTCACACAAAAATTGGCAATTGAAGTAATGGAAGCTCTTGTAACATTTATATCATTCGTAGGAATCCCAAAAGAAATCATTTGTGACAACGGAAAAGAATTTAGAAATAATATAATATCAGACTTTTGTAACCTTCATATAAAATAAAATTGCGTTACATATGTAACTTTACACAATTCAACTTCAAACTCGCCAGTAGAACTTTTTGATTATTTCTCTTTTTCGATATGTTTCTATAGAATATCAATTAGAACCTATAGTAGGATTGTATACGAAGCAAAGTAGAGCAAAAAATTGTCGGCCTTTTATCAAAAGAAAATCGTGTCATCATTTTTAGGAGGCGTAAGATAAATCATTTAAAATTTAAAATGAAATTCAATGTAAAATCTGAAATACCGCTGCATACGCACTGTGTTCTGGTAGTAGCTGTAGTCGCCCAGGTGCATCGAGTGTACGAACTGGTCGGTTATACGTCAAATACTAACTTGGCGAGCTTTGCCGTCAATTAGAGAGCGCTTCCAAAAAACAAGTAAACAACAGTGGCGCGTACAGAGGTAAAATGTAGTACATATGTGGAATTTAGGAAACAAATTGAATTTATAATAAATTACATTTAAAATAAATAGTTTATGAGAATAAAGGAATTTTTGTAGGAACAAGGGTGCCAGACCTGAACTGATCTCCTCGTCCCTTCATAATGTATAAAGAAATTATTCAATTTGTAAAACCCTTAAAAGCGTACTTTATTGATTCCCTTGACAGGTAATGATTTGCATCGAATATGATCCTACTATATAGTTACAATATAAACTTCTATAATTAACGTTAGTAATTCAATAAAAAGTTGCAAAGAAACGAACGAAATTAATTAACAAATACCTGGAGCAACAATTTCATGGTCAATTGAATCGACCTTTGGCACACATGTTGGTCTTTGGATAGACCGTCTTTTCCATAAATTTCATCAACGGCCATCGCTTTTTGCAATAACAATGCGCAATTTTCGTAAATTGATTTTTCCGCGTTTCAACCTTTATTTTACAGTTAACAAATTCGTGAAATATGACATTAGATACCTTAAATTGTAGGTAATTTAATTGTTTACAACATAAAATGACTAATTTTCCGATAGGTCGTCTAGGTTTTCGTAGGCAGTAAAAAAAAGTGAAAAAACACTAAAAATCCGACTTGTAAAAAAGCCACAAAACTGGCACTGTTGGACAAAAACGTTTTAAATAAACTGGTTGCAATTAGAGAACTCCCTACAGGGTGTTAAAAAAAGAGTGTAAAATATTTAAGGAGGTAATAGTATGAACCAAAATAAGCAGAAAAGTCTCAATAAACATGGGTCCGCAAAGTAACGGTTGCGGAGATATGGAATGTTTTATGTTTTTTAGCCCCTTTTTTTATTTTGCAAAAACGTTGTGTATTTTCTTATAATAGTTGGTTGATGTTTAGTGAAATAAACAGTACGTATTTGACAGTTGTTCTCAGTGCACAAGTTTTCTTTCGCTATGGCTGGTTACTCTAACGCAGAATTAACAGACATGCATTTCATGTATGGTCGTGCTAATGGGAACGCCACCGAAGCGCGACGTCTTTATGTTGACGCTTATCCAAATCGCCAGATTCCTTCACAACGCATGTTTGGAAGAATTCACCAAAGATTGCGTGATACCGGTTCCTTGAGCAAACAGTGCCATTTATCCGGAAGACCAAGGTCGGTATCCACTCCTAGAGCAGAAGAAGAAATTCTAGCACTGGTAGAGCAGAATCCAGGTACGAGTGTGCGGAGAATATCAGCCGAGGTAGGAATTAGTGGTCCTCTTGTTTGGAGAATCCTTCACGAGCAACTGCTTTATCCATACCATGTGCAACGAGTACAGGCCTTAAATCCAATAAATGATCATCAAGCACGTTTGGTTTTTTGCCGCTGGTTTCTACGTCATGATGCTGAAGACCCTCGTTTTCTTGCAAACATTCTTTTTACTGATGAGGCCGGGTTCACAAGAAATGGAGTGTTTAATTTTCACAATACGCATATTTGGGCCGACGAAAATCCTCATGCTCTAATAGAATCTGGACATCAGGCACGTTTTTCATTAAACATTTGGATGGGTATTGTAGGTGACAGGTTTCTAGGTCCTGTTGTTTTACCAAACCGATTAACAGGCGCTGCTTACCTCAACTTTCTGCAGAACACACTGTATGAGTTTTTGGAAGACATTCCTTTGAATCAGAGGCAACAAATGTGGTTCCAGCATGATGGTGCTCCAGCTCATTTTTCCATGGCCGTTAGAGAGCATTTACACCAAACTTTTCCACATAGATGGGTAGGAAGGGCCGGACCTGTTTTATGGCCTCCAAGATCGCCTGATCTGAACCCTCTAGATTTCTTTGTTTGGGGATATTTGAAGACATTAGTGTATGGTACTCCTGTAAATAGCCTGGAAGAGCTGCAGCTACGGATTAATCAAAAGTGTCAAGAAATCCAAACCAAGGAGGGTGTTTTCGAAAGAGTTCGAATATCGTTGAGACGAAGATGTCGTGCCTGCTTGGAAATGGACGGAGGGCACTTTGAACATCTTCTGTAACTTTGTTTTTTGTTTGTTAAAAGCTTCCTTTGTCGGTTTATTCCTAATAAAATAAAATGTTTGAAAAACGAATAGTGGTCCATATCTCCGTAACCGTTACTTTGCGGACCCATATTTATTAAGACTTTTCTGCTTATTTTGGTTCATACTATTACCTCCTGAAATATTTTACACTCTTTTTTTAACACCCTGTATACATAGCAACATACTTGGAGGTACTTTATCAAGAAAATAACCGACATAACTCAACACTGTTCATATTTCAGGAGCGACGTCGGAGAATTAAATTCCTCGCACCCATAAAGCCCGCGTTCTGGCG
Source organism: Anoplophora glabripennis (assembly GCF_000390285.2). Taxonomy (NCBI): domain Eukaryota; kingdom Metazoa; phylum Arthropoda; class Insecta; order Coleoptera; family Cerambycidae; genus Anoplophora; species Anoplophora glabripennis. Next base: position 584,948 of record NW_019416676.1, on the reverse strand, counting down.
AGCGACAAAAAAAATCTAAGTGTATCCGAGCCAACCATTAAGATAATAAGTAATAATCGTGCGGCCGGGAAAAAGCTGCGAAGTCTCAAGACGTTTTTTCATCGTGACTTGGCCTTTGATGCAGTAAAAAAACGTTTTATACTGGACGCCATTAACGGCTCACACGGAGCTATGATGGTGTGTGATAATTGAACCGTGTCGTGGTCAGATAATAAAACTGCGACTCGCCAGACGCCGGGTTTTTTTAATGAAAGCGGGGATACGCGTGCCGCATACAATTTCTTGTTACTAGGAGTAATCAGCGAAAAAAACTTTCCGTTTTAAGAAAGTTTTAAATTTTGGGAAACTTGCCTTAAAGAAACTTTCTGGGTCTAGGAAACTTTCATTAATACTTTCCGGTAAACATTTTTTCTGATATTATTTCTCTTTTCAATAATGTTTACATTTCTGTGATGTCTAGCAAGAGAAAAAGTTATGAAGAAAACAAATTTTGAGTGCTAGGTAAAGTGCCCTCTAGCGATGCATAACGAAACTTTTCTATGACTGGCCCAATAGAGCTTCATCTACTTAGTGGATGTGCCAAATTAGAGACTAGTAGAACTTGCATAAGTTATTTAAATAGAAAAATAAAAGCTGTAACTTGCGAACAGTTGACAATTCGAAAAAAATTGTTTTAATTCGTAGAATCACCTCCCGGTGTTTACTGACGGACTTTCAGAACACCCTGTATAATAATATTTCACCCACTCAAACCTACTACGTCAATTTTTGATGTACCTACCTTTTACATAAGTCGGTTTCTTTGAATTTTCAAGAATTCCAACGCTTGGCTTATCTAGATTTGAGATTACACGTATATCTTATCACACTAATTATTAACGAAACCTCTATTTCCCTTATCGGATACCCGACTTATCTTGCTTGCTTCCTTAATTGAAAAGCCTCGTCGAAGACATTACTGCAATCAATATTCTGATAAAAAATATTGCTCGAACAATTCTCGGAAGGAAAGATATTTTTATTTTATATGTACGATCTTTGTGGAGGAAGTCAATTTAATAATATTTGTAAGTGCAATTAAAAAAAAATGATGAGCTTAATGCTTTTTTAATCTAAAACTGAGATTCGTTAAGATATAGATGTATATAAATATAGAGTTCGTAAGTTCAATGAGGTTTTGGAAAGGGAAATGTTGAATTGTTGAAACTGAAGTAAATATTTCATATCTACGAAATAGAGACACTGATAAACCGATATTTTTTCTAAAATCTTTGTCAAAGGAAGTCAAACAATGCTTGGTATATAAAATCTAGATTTGCTAAATATATCTAACCTCATAGACATAGACAGAAGAATCTTAAACGATGATACTGCAGGCTACATTTTTTTTGTATTTGATTATTTGAGCTCAGTTCTTTTTTCCTTGTTGACATTTCTATCTTGGTCAAGAGCTTTAGCAACCTTTTATTTTTTATGTTAAATAGCAAAAATTAAACGCCATCCAAAACAACCAAAACATTTCACCGTGGAGATGTTTTGAATATCAGTAAAAAAAATCAAGGGTACATGAAAATGTATACATTGTTCTATTTTGTTTTGTAAATATCTAGTTCATTTTGTTATAAAAAGGCTATAAAAGTTTAATTTATTATACGAATTGTAACTGACATTAACGATGCTTTTAAATATTTCTATAGTATAGTTTATAACATTGTTAATATTTGCATTCTCAAAATGAAACACTGTAAAAAATATTCCGTTTGGTTTCAATGATTTAAACAAGTTTAGAATTCGTAGAAACATGCATGCATGTGGCGACATATCCTTTTATTTCTTTTGCTAATAGATGAGGAAAAAAAATTGTTCTGCACAGGAGTGGACCGGGAAAATTCGAGAAAGAAAACTACAAAAAAATGTATTTCTTGAATAACTTGAAAAGTATTGAGAATTTCACAAATATATTGCAAAGTTGGTCCTTTGTAATATATTTGTGAAATTCTCAATACTTATTTGCAAATTCTCTACAAAATTTATTTTTTTCGTTTTATTTAGAAGACATTTAGGAATTTACATAAAATGACGATTCTTATGCAAATCAGCCAGAAAAATACGTACCTATTTCAAAACGGTGTTGAACTAAATGTGCGACTAAAAACTCCTTCGTTTTTTGATGAAAATGCATGAAACAAAGTTTCTTCGAAAGGAGCAGCTTCAAACTTTCCTCCTATGTGCTATTTTACAGAGAAAAATAATTCCTTCCTTCATGTGGGATCATCGCGAGTACAGCTTAATTGGAAGTCAAAATTTGCGGTTTTTTACAAAATTAATGAGACTCAACTTAAGCAAAGTGGGCAACCTCAAACAAAGCTGAAATGAAACAAAAGCGGATTTTCAAAATTTCGTTTTGTTTTCAAATATTTCGAAAACTGATCATGTTAGCCTTGATTTTTTAGAGGCATAATGTTGGTCGCCTGATTATGCAACTTTGCCTCCATTTAAGCTATTTCGTATCTCTCACCGTTTCCGAGACCTTGTGAGAAGCGAATTTGTAACAGCCAGTATACATACGTATACAGTACTGGTTAAAATAAAATAATTTTTTTTGGATTATTTCTCTATCGAAAAAAAAAATTCAAAATTTTGAATTTTTTACAAAATTTTTTGCGTCATTTTTTCCACAATTTCATACTTATCAAATGTCGAAAAAAAATTTTTTAAATTTAAATTTTTTTTAATTTAAAAATTTTTTTTCGACGTTTGAAATATTAAATATGGAATTGTAAAAATGATAACGCGAAAAAATTTTGAAAAATTTTATTTTTGTTTGAGAATTGAATTTTTTCAAAATTTTGAATTTATTTTCGATATTTAATGAGTATTTAACGCTAAATTGTGAGAAAAATAGCACAAATATATTTTTTTTTTAATTTCAATGTAAAATTGTAAAAAGAGGACGCAAAAAATTTTTAAAAAATGTTGAAAAATTTGAATTTTTTTTCGATATTGATGAATATTTCATTAAATTGTGAGAAAAATAACGCAATTTTTTTTCATTTGATCACCATTAATTGATGTTTAAGGAACAATAAACGTGCTCCTTTANTTAGAAAATGTCTTTAATTCTTTGAGGAACAGGTGTGAAAAGTGCTTGGAACAAGGAGGGGGACACTTTCAGCAGCTGCTTTAATTTATTGTTATAACAAGGAGGGGGACACTTTCCGCAGCTCCTTTAATTGTTTGTTATTGTTATCACGATTATTCTTTAAAATAAAGTTATATAGTCATTAACGTTATTGAAACTGACAGCTGCTATACAGCTCGTTGAGAAAAGAGGTTAAGTTGGTCGCTATAAGCTACTCCCTACGTCCAATGTGTCAGAGCCAACTTCGACCACGTTTTTATTTGAACGCTCGTTATTTGTGAAATTATCAATACTTATTTGCAAATTCTCTACAAAATTGATTTTTTTTCGTTTTATTTAGAAGACATTTAGGAATTTACATAAAATGACGATTCTTATGCAAATCAGCCAGAAAAATACGTACCTATTTCAAACGGTGTTGCACTAAATGTGCGACTAAGTACTTCTTCGTTTTTTGATGAGAATGCATGAAACAAAGTTTCTTGGAAAGGGGCAGCTTCAAACTTTCCTTAAGAAAACTATGTAGTGAGAAGCGAATTTGTAACAGCCTGTACACATATGTATACAGTACTTGTTAAAATGAAATATATTTTTTTTGGATAATTTTTTTCACAATTTTGCCTTAAATATTCATCAAATATCGAAAAAAAAAAATTAAAAATTTTTAATTTTTAAAAAATTTTTCACATTCTTTCCACAATTTCACATTGAATACTTATCAAATGTCGAAATTTAATTTTTTTATTTCAATTTTTTTTTTAATTAAAATATGTTTTTTTGACGTTTGAAATATTAAATATGAAATTGTAAAAATGATAACAAGAAAAAATTTTGAAAAATTTTATTTTTGTTTGAGAATTGAATTTTTTCAAAATTTTGAATTTTTGTTCGATATTTAATGAGTTTTTAACGCTAAATTATGAGAAATATAGCACAAATATATATTTTTTGAATTTCAATGTAAAATTGTAAAAAAGGGGACGCAAAAAAAATTTTAAAAATGTTGAAAAATTTGAATTTTTTTTCGATATTGATGAATATTTCATTAAATTGTGAGAAAAATAACGCAATTTTTTTTCATTTGATCACCATTAATTGATGTTTAAGGAACAATAAACGTGCTCCTTTAATTTTTTATAAAACTGACGCTTCAGAAAAGGAAAACGGTCTGACCGATATATTTCCATAAAAATTTACAGGCTACATGGGCATGTACTGAGCTAAAAAAAAACTCCGACAAACAAGATTGCAACACTAGAATCTTCAAGCTACAAGATGTTTTTCTTTTCCCGACATTTTTAAATTATTCATGAAGTTACAGCCTTTCAAAAATCACTAAAAAAATTTGGAAAATTTTCTGCTCCCTTAAATTTTTTGTTGAGTTTACATTAATTAAATAAACAAATAATAATAATAATAATA
>NW_019416676.1:519287-579767 GCF_000390285.2 Anoplophora glabripennis | reverse complement strand
CCAACCATACATCTCATTATTCTTTTCTGGGCAATGAAAACTTGTGAGGAAAGTGTAGAACTTCCCCAAAAACAAAGACCATATCTGAGTCGAGAATAAACTTGAGCGTAATATACACACACAAGCTGTTCCAGATCAAGTACTGTCCTTAAATTACGAAAGAGGTATGCAAAAGAAGATAGCTTACTCACCAGTATTTCACAATGAGTTTTCCAATTTAAGTTTTTATCAATATTGAGACCTAAAAATTTAACTGTTTCATCATTGGAAGTCAAACAAACATTGTTTAGTGTAAAATTAAGGGTATTACAAATTTTTTGAGCACCATGAAATCTCAAAATTTTGGTTTTGTTTATATTGATGTACAGAGAATTTTGGTAGAACCACTCTGTCAAATTACTTAATAAACTATTACAGTCAGCTTCTAATGCATTCTCATTGATATTAGATGTAATAAGGGAGGTGTCATCAGCATATATTGTAAAATGCGTACTACTCGAGAGAGAATCTATCTCATTCACATACAATAGATAAAGCACCGGACCTAGAACAGAGCCCTGTGGGACACCTTGTTTTACTTGGTGTGACTCAGAGTTATTATTATTAATAGAAACATATTGAGTCCTATTTTCAAGAAAAGTTTTTACCCAACCCAGAGCTAAGCCTCGAATACCATATGCATACAATTTAGACATTAATTTTTTCTGGTCAACACAATCAAAAGCTTTACTGAGATCACAGAAGATACCCACTGGATACTCACCAACGTCAAGAAAATGGTAGACGCGTTCCAAAAATGAATGCATAGCGGTACCCGTTGATCTTCCTTTGCAAAAACCGTGTTGATTAACTGAGATAATGTTAAATTTTTCTAGAAAGGTTATTAATCGGTTTAAAAAACAATATTCAAATATTTTAGAAAAGACAACAGGCTGAGTAACAGGTCTATAATTCTCTATACAAGAGGGATTTCCTCCCTTGAAAATAGGAACAATTTTCCCAGATTTTAAAACATCTGGAAAGGTACCACATTCGAAGGACAAGTTAACAAGGTAGGTAATTGGTTGTATTATGCAACCAATAACACGTTTTATTAAGGACATTGGTACATCATCAGCACCAGATGAGTTTTTATTTTTTAATTTTATTGTCAATAATTTAATAATTTCATCAGCAGTGTTAGATTGTTAAATATGCTAAATCAAATAAAAAGTAGAGCCATGTTTGGAAATCAGTTTCCTTCTCCACGTAACAGATATACATCCCTTTCTAATTTCGTAAGTTTTGTAAACGAATAACACAAAACTAGTTCATTAACAACTGGACAACTATCTGCCCCGAAATTTCGCCACGTTATTATTTAAAACAATCAATAATCCTACACCAACAACTCCTATCTGCAAATCTAAACACTTCCTCCAAGAAACTACAATAATGGAAGCGGACCGGAAGACCTTATTGCGCCGACCTTAAGCCAGAAACAAACGCCTAAATCGATACCTCATAACTCATCTCCGCAGGAAACAAAACACTGGCGCCGGTGTAAGTTACATCCACCGTTCCTCCAGGGGTTACTGCGAAATGGGAAGCTAAAGACCCCTGTCCCCAGCGGCGGCATGTCACTTGTCCCTCAGATCTCAATCTCTCCCGGCTACCGTCTGGGTCCTCGTCACCTCGCAGGCAATTCAGAGAGGCACCAAACGTTTTAGTGATTGACAATTCTAAAATGTTTTATAGATGCGTCCGTCTGCGCGCTCCTAAAATTGTTTATCAACAGCATTTTCGACTCGAGATCGGCCCGTTGATTGAGGAGAGCTGTATTGGGTTTAGGGCCCGATAAAAGTAATCTCGGTTGGCTTTTTGGTGCGAAGATGACAGATTTTATAAGTTTACTTTAGTTTTAGTATGGGAAACCTTAAAGTTTTATAGCGCCGTTCGCTATTAGTCGCTGTTAAATGGATTGGATCCACTTAATACTGAGTGGTGCTTAACAACCGACAATTTTTGTGTTTGTAAACAGCGAGTGTACTGGGTGGTCTAGTTTAATGTGACGATGTTTAATTGATGACAGAACTACTAAAGATAATTCACAAAAATTAGAAAGTAATAATAAAAATTATTACAGAATTTAAAATTATTTTAAACGTATGTGAGAGGTCTTACTGAAAGATTGAGGATAGTAAAATAAAAATTGTATTGAGGATATTAAAACGAAAACAGAATAACGCTCGTGGAGTCGGATATTATTTAAAAAAATTCTTGTAAACAATGCAACACGGTGTACATTAGGCCAGGAAAAAGAGCTGGAAAATGACCATTTCGCGACTTTTTGTTTCGACAAGCTGAATTTATCACTATAGATGCTAAATATTATGTACAATAACATAATAGTTTCCACAGTCATAAAAATGGGGGAAGATTGTTTACCGGGTGGTTAATTGTATAATTTTTACGTAAATTCACGTTTTTCGCTTATAACTTCTTTCCATTCATATAAACGAGAAAACAGTAAAGTACTTTTTGTTTCGTCTTCAAAAGACCTACAAAACTAGCCCTCGAGCGTTAAAAATATTGATTAGATCAAAAGTTATAAACAGAAGAAGTTTATTTAGTTCAGTTATTCAGGGTTTTTACCTCTGAATTCTTTATAACTGAACCGATTGACGTGAAATTTTACTGAATGAGGGGAATGCCTCAAGGAACAAAACTTATATAGTGCCAAAGTGTGCTTTTGCCTTGGAGGTGGTTCCCACCCCTTCTTAGGGGTGGACATTTTTACGCCCAAAATAACCACAGGAATTGATAGAGGAGTCAATTTTAAGTAACAAATGCTATATAAAGTTTTTTGGATAATCCAATACTTTCCGAGCAATTCGTCATTGAAAAAGTTGATTTTTTACTATAAAAAGAGCTTGTTTTCGGACAGTTTTTTGCAAATAACTCTGAAACCATTGGATTTAACGAAAAAGTTGTAATGAACAAAAAGCAAGGTAATAAAAAAACAAATCTAATGGCATTATTTTGTTTTTCTCTAATTGTAATATAAACCGAGTTATGGATTTTTAAACATTATTATATGTTAGCTGAAAACTAAATTGGAATCAGTTAACGTTAAATAACGCCAAAACCATAAATATTAGGAAAAAAACGATTTGAACCTTTTTTAAAGTACTTTGAAAAACTTTTAAAATGAGCTGTTTTAAAAGTCTTTAGAATCAAAATTAACGGAAATATTGTCGAAATAACATGATAGTCTTATTTTTTTTTTAAGAAAAAAGTAATAAACAAATCAGCCTTTGACGACAGAATTAAAATTAAATGCAATTCATTTACAGATTTCTTCATTTATGTTCTAAGAATATGTTTTGGGTCTTTGGCTCACTTACAAAGCATGATTTCGAAAAAAAAACTTAATTTTTGAAAATGTAATTTTTTCAAATTTCTGAAAAAAATCGATTTTTACACTGTAACTTAAAAATTAAAGGGTGTCTGAAAAAAATACAAGAGTAAAAAAATTTAGCTTTATTTTTGCTGAATATTTTGTTTCATTTATTTATTCCTCTAAAATTAATTAAACCACCCTTTTCGAACCCTTTAAACCCTTCAAACTTAAAAATGAAGCGATTAAAAATGATCAACTCAACAGTTCACGTAGCCTTTACAATTCCCTGCAAAATGAGCCTTTGTGCGATTAAAAATCTTAAATCACGTGTATAGGTGATAATTTTAGGAAAATTTAGGTCGAACAAGAAAATTGAAGCATTTAGATCTTTTTTGTATATGTACGTATTTGGTATGTGAATATTCGAATAAACCAGTACTGAACTATATTATAACTACTATATTATAATTAGGGAATAAATGTTTATTTAATACGAATGCACATTTCAAATGTTTCTACTCTTTCATTAATATTTTTTCATTTTATTTTCGAAAGAAGGGGTATTTTTCAATGGTTGAAATGTTGCAATCGATGAATAAGATTTTTTAATCAAGAAATAAATTTTAATTTGATAAAAATGCATGATTAAAACGTTTCAAGTTGAAAAATAAATTTTATATTATTTTCATCCAAAGGGGTGGTTTTTAAAGGTTTTTCCGGGTTGAAAATTTGGGATACATTAAGTTTCATGTTAGATAGCACATGAAATTACTCATATACTGCACAAATAAAAAAGATTTGATTACATAAAATGCTTAAATTTGTATTTTTTTCTTTTTTTTTCCACCCCTTAAGAACAAAAAGCACACCTAGCGCATATATAAGTTTTGAAGTGGGGGGTAAGATGAGCCTAATTCTAAATTTTGAGAAAAATCCATGCAGTTATAAAAAATTCGGAGGTATTACGAATATTATATTTTCAGCTACAGTAACTGGGCTAATTTATGACTTTTGAATTAAACATTTATAAACTGTGTTATTATTACCAGAACGTTTTGGCATCGCATCCTCTCATTCCTTATCACTGTCTAATAACTCACACGAAATCTGGAATCGGTAAGTTGAATAGTTTACAAGTCATGGCCTTATAAACAAATTAACTGATTATTAGTCTGGACGATCCCGAGCATCTTTCACAATCGCACTGATTTTTTTCGTGGTAGATTTCATAATAATATATTGAAATCTATTATTTTGTTTTAATTTCAAATTTGCAACCTGGATTTTTTTATTTTTTAGCCTTAGTTGCAAAATGAAATATACGACGCACGCGCGTGATATAGTTATATATTATTACATATTCGGAAAAGAGCTTTAAGTCAAAAAAAAATAAAAATCGTCAAGATTTGTTGAAAAACAAGGGAGTTACAGACTGTCAAATATATTATTTTCAAGCGAATTTCGCTTTTTTAACGGCAGGACTATGAATATTATCGTCATTTTCTTCGGACTCGCTGTCGTTCGCTTCCCCCACCCTGGGAAAGTACTCCTTTTGCCGCTTATGACAGTATTTTTTTGACGCTACCAACCTAATTTGTTTAACAATAGGCCGTCAACTTTGACAGTCTGTAACTCCGTTGTTTCTCAACGAATCTTGACGATTTTTTTTAAACTTAAAGCTGTTTTCATAAGCTTTCCGAATATGTAATAACATATAACTATAACACGCGTGTGCGTCGTATATTTCATTTTGCAACTAAGGTTAAAAAATAAAAAAAATTCCAGGTTGCAAATTTGAAATTAAAAAAAAAATTATAGATTTCAACGTATTGTTATGAAATCTACCATGAAAAAAAATCAGTGCGACTGTGGAAGATGTTCGGGATCGTCCACACTAATAATTAGTTAATTTGTTTATAAGGCCATAACTTGTAAACTATTCAACTTACCGATTCCAGATTTCGTGCGAGTTATTAGACAGTGACATGGAATGAAAGGATGCGATGCCAAAATGTTCTGGTAATAATAACGCAGTTTATAAATGCTTAATTCAAACGTCAACATTCTTTGTAATTTATGTATAACATAGATTATAACTTTTTCGTTTTATTTAAAGGTAAAGAAACGAAATGAAAATAATCAGAAAATTGTATTTTTTTAAATTCTCATTTGACTAGAATTTGTATCATATAACTATATAATAGTAATTTGGTTACTAATTGAGGGGTATAGATGCAAAACCTACATTATCCACTTTTTAAAATTTTTCAGGAGGAAGGAATAACTGATTTCTCACTTTTTAAGTGACTTAAGGCTCTGAATTTTTTTTGGTAGGTATTGTATTAGAACTTTAACTTTGCTTCTTAATTGGCGAAATGACAGCACAACAATATTTGACTCTATGAAAGTGAATTAAAGTTTGGATAATGTGAGTTTTGATACAACTTTTTGGATAATGGTAGTTTTTCTCCAAATTATTCTACATTTTTACACCAATATTTATGAAGTTAAAGGAGCTTTGAAACAAACTCAATATCAATAAAACTTTTATGTAATATGGTAGTTCATAATTAAAATAAAATGCTGCACAAAATACTTGGAATACGGTTTTATTATCAGTGATGAAGTGAAATATTTTTATAATGAATCTAAAATTGCAAAGTACAAAAAATGTTGACAGTAAAAAGTTCTAATATCCGATATTTAAATATGAAACTTCAGAACGAAACTTATCTTACTTATAGAAACTCATAGAAAAACATGGAACCAACCATCTAGGAAAGCAAAACAATACGAGAAGCAAAACTCACATTCTCCTTAGGCAGTCGGCCATATTGATTTATCGCTTTAAGCTTTTTCATTGGTGGATATGGATAATGTGAGTTTTGGTACCTTCAGATCGTAAGAGAATCTGACTTTTGAAACAATTCACAGATTTCACAATTTAAAAATAAATACGAAAATGTGAGTTTGTACCACTTCTAAATTTTAAAATGGTGTAGTTCAACACGATGAACAAGATAGCGCCACTAACTCTATTTCGAAAAATTATGGATAATGTGAGTTTTGCATCTATACCCCTCAATTCTACTGATCAAGTAAATTTACTTTTAAAACTCTGTAAAAAAACAACAAAAGAGCTTTTCCAATACATTTAGAAGTGGAGAGACAGCTGTAGGATAATATTGCCTTGAGTTGACTTCGAAGTACAATATTGACCTTGGCGTATTATTATCCATATAACACCCTGGATACCTTAAGTGCTATAACAAGCAATTTTTGTTGGATATTAAGGCGCCCTTTAATCCTTTGAGTGAATGATAATTTTTTAAAATTTAGCTGCAACATGGAATCAATTTAACCTTGTCAAACTTTAAGCCAGTATGTCAAAAAACACTTTTTTTTAAGAATGACGAGCAAAGCTAACACATATCTAAAGAAGTCACAAGTCTCATAAATAAAAACTTTGCAAGTATGAAAAAAATTAAAGAAAGACATATCTGATCTAAAAAGCAGTATCCTTAAGTCATAAGCGTGCACAGGAAAAGTTGGAGGGTCAATAAACACTACGACCACCCTTTTTTCTGGGTGTGGAATTCTTTTTTTACCAAAATTTCAAAAAAGGTGTGCCAACAGAAAGTAAACGTCTGTGCAAAATTGCAACTGAGTATCTTAAAAAAAAAACAAGGGAATTGATTTAATTCTGTGATTTATATTTAATTTTCAAAATTCGAAGGAAGACTGAATCTTGCCAGAAACTAATTATTTCTCTGTAACAGTCGCGGTGACTAGAATTTTTCCCGGAGACCGAGATTTAATTGGGTTTATTGTGCCGCAAGGTTTCTCATTAAACAGCCGAACATATTTAATTGAATTTGGTGCGGCTCATAAGTTCCCTAAGAGGTACTTTAACCCTTCGAGATGGTCTGCTCAGACAAACGCTTTGTGCAGCACCGGATGTGGCACAAAAACACCGTTTTTTATGTAGATTTCAATTAAAAGGATCCGCTTTTTTCTGGATCCCTACTCATCGCGGGTAAGTGGCTCAGACATATGTTTACAAGCCCATAACAGGGCGCGGAATAGGACAAAGAACAGATAGATGCGGTTTTAGATTATTTTTGGGTGGATTTGTTTATTGTTATTTGAGGGTTATTTGGTTTTGAGGCAAATCAATTGTACAGGGTGTAAGAAGTTCGACTGCCATTACTTATAGTTTACATTATTGTACAAATATATGCATAAACGTAACTTAATACTAAACTACAAGATCAATCTGAAATATTGTAAAATGCACTAGTAACAACGTTTTTTCTTAATGTAGATTCATCTGGAGTGTTAAATTTCCAGTACTTTTGCAGAAATGCCTTCACTTGAGGGTTGGTCATCTTGTGGAGAGGAATATTCGCAGCCAAAAACATTCTGCACAAATCTTCATTAAATTTGGTTTGCCCATGGTGTTGATTACTGCTGACTTCCACAGCTTGCTTCAACGTTGACTGAACAGGACCCGATTTGATTCTGTTAGCCTTAGAAATGTGGGACGGCGTCTTGGCGTGCTGGTCTACTTGGAATTTCTTCGAGCAGGAAACAATTTTTCAACAAGCCTTGCAAAAAATGCGATCGCCATCCAAAATAAGTTCTGGATACGGTTTAATCCATTAGGCACTTTGAATTTTTGGCATGTTCGCTACGTAATTCACATTCACTTTGTTTGGGCACACTTTAGGTGTTCGAACTACTGCAACCATACTGATACTAGTAATTTCAAAAAGGATGAAAATAATTTATAGTAGAGGTATTTCAAACCTCAGCTTAACAAAGCTATAAAAATCTATTAATATTTACCTGAATATTTTTGGATTATTGTTGGGTTTAAACTTTTATGGCTTTATGTAGGTATTAAACTATTTTAAATATTTAATCTATAATTAATTATTATTGGGTTTAAACTTTTATGGCTTTATGTAGGTATTAAACTACCTACCTGTCCGAATGCCCTTGATAAGTAAATGACAACAAATTTTCTTTATTTCTACTTTCCAAAATAGAAAAAATAACGTAAATATGCAAGATATGCAAAGAAATCCTACATATGCATTAAATTACCAAATTTGAAGATATATGCAAAATATGCATAAAATATGCAATTGCATAAAATCCGGTCAAAAAAAATATAGATTTCAATGTATTATGAAATCTACCATGAAAAAAATCAGTGCGAATGTGGAAGATGCTCGGGATCGTCCAGGCTAATAATTAGTTAATTTGTTTATAAGGCCATAACTTGTAAACTATTCCACTTACCGATTCCAGATTTCGTGTGAGTTATTAGACAGTGAAGAGGAATGAGAGGATGCGATGCCAAAACGTTCTGGTAATAATAACGCAATTTATAAATGTTTAATTCAAAAGTAATAAATAAATTTCTTCTGTTTATAACTTCTAATAATCTAATCAATATTTTTTTACCCTCGAAGGCTAGTTTTGTAGGTCTTTTGAAGACGAAAAAAAAGTACTTTACTGTTTTCTCGTGGAAATGAATGGAAAAAACTTTTAAGCGAAAAACGCGAATTTACGTATAAATTATACAATTAACCACCCTGTAAACAATCTTCCCCCCATGTTTATGACTGTGGAAACTAATATGTTATTGTACATAATATTTAGCATCTATAGTGATAAGTTCAGCTTGCCGAAACAAAAAGTCGCGTCCAACTCTATATTTCCTGGACAAAAACTTCAAGACAATCGTTTTCCAGTTTTTAAATAAATAAAATAAAATGTATCGATTTTGTAGTACGAAGATAGTGTTGTGCTTATATTTTAGCTCGAATTTTAGTAATTATCAATCTCTTAAAACAGGACCAGGCACCAATAAGAAGAGTTGAAAAAATTTGAAGCTGTGTGTTTTATCATAAATAAAACAAAACAAGAACAGTTTCTTTAATATTTAGTTGGTGACTTCTAGTAATTACTTTTTTAGTTTTTCTATCTCGATTAGATTAGGAAGTACAAAATAAAATATTAATAAACAAAGTAAAGGTAGGGAATAACAAGACATACCATGCAACTGCCCCTATACAGGGCTGGTAACTGTACAGGGTGTCACCTAACGAATGTTACATACTTCAAGGGTATAATCTAGAACCCAAATGGTGTCGATTTAACAAAACTTGCTTAAACGCAAAATGTCGCAAAAAAGTTACAGGGTGTTAAAGTTTCTTTTTTATTTCTTATTTTCTCCCTAACTCAGAACCCAGTTAACCGATTTGAGCTAAATTTGCTGTTGCTTAGTTTCTCTTCATGAAGTATGCAGTGATTATGTTGCTATTAGGTTAGGGCGTTCATTTTACTACAACCCTTCGCGAATATTCTTCTGTAACTTTTTTGTCGTTTAAATTTTACACTCAACTATCAGAAATAGGTAGAGAATTTTATTCTACACAAAAATGTATATACCTATCAAAAGTCGAAATTATGCTCGGTTATGAAGATATTACAGAAAATATTTATTAACACATACCCCATGTTTTTTTGGAAATCACTACGTTGCAACATTTTTCGATTAAGCAAGTTTGGTTAAATCGACACCATTTGGGTTCTAGATTATACACTTGAAGTATGTAACATCGTTGTATGACACCCTGTATTTATAAATCAGCTGTACGACATATCTCTTTTCCTTCAAACATTGGTAAACAGATTTTACATATTAATTTAGATCCACAAACGCTCGCAGCAATAGCCACAGGCCACAGCCAATGGGTCCAGAGCGCTTAAGGCGACAAAATTCTCACCCATGTTTCAAGTACAGCCGGCAAGACTCAAAAAGACAAAATCTGCGGCACCACCAAGTCATGCGTTCGATCGTCAACCCAGTTAACTTGCAGTTACAAAATCTGGGCTTCAGACTTAAAAATATGCTGACTAATATCAAAAACAAAGATATACTGCAAAGTAGGATCCCTTTGAAGTAGTGCACGATCTCAGGACCGGAACAATCCTTTGTGTCGTCCCTCGGCGCGTGGCGATAGTTAGATGAGCAGTTCAGAGTGCTTATAATTTAGGTCGAATTGCCGCCGCTATCAGATATTACCCGTCACAATGGCGAAGAATAACACTAGCGCTAGATACGAAAAGATATCGGAGAGCGAAATGGTCGAAAAAAGTGTTCGCACAATCGCGACCGCCGAACGGTCCGCATGGTTGGTCCCGTATGACATCGACAAGGACGAAATTGCCCATCTGTGCGGGGTGCCCCCAGTCACACGGGTAAACCGAGTGGAAGTGTGCCCGGAACGGCCGCGGGTGCTGGTATAGTGCGTTTCGTAGAAGGATGGATCATTCACTACTAACACAATCTTGAAAAATAATCCTTTTTTTGAGCCCTATGTGAAGTGTCAAACCATAAATCATCTTTATCCACAATCACCTTATAATCGGACTTTTATCCACACATATAAACTGTCTAAAGTGATACTTTATCCACTAGTAGAATAAAGTAACTTTATTTCACTAGCAGAATAATGAAAAAATGATAAATCTATAACAAATCAAATTTTATTTATTTACTTATTAACATTAACATTTACAGTAATAGACATTTCATGTTTTGTTTTATCACATTTAACTTCCTTTCCGTTAATAACAACCCTTGTAGCATTGTTGCCATCATTTTCGGAACGCATCTGCCGAAGTTTGTGAAGAATTTACACAAGTTACAGACGTCTCTTTTTGTAAGGAACAGCTATATTGTCCTTGGATTTTCCTTGCAATTTCAAGTTTGTTAGATATAGACTCCTCAACATAACTTTCTGCTACAGAGGAGCTGTCATACAATGGCCTGTTTACTCTCCTTATTTCTACAGCATATGATATGCTTGAAATATTCTTGTAGCTCGGAAAGGCTATCCCCATATTTCTTGAGGTGTTGTCGATGATATGCGCATTATTTCCTTAAGATGAGGCCTATTTTTGTATAAGGGCTGCCCCATATAGATCAGTGCTAGATATGTTTCTTTGTCTTTAGGTACCCTGATGGCTTGTTCAATATTATTACTGTTATTCTCAAAGCTGGTCGGAACACGAATCTGCAGAATAGTTGTGTTTCGCAATATTTCTGTACATATCTGAAATAATATCTCGGCTGTAGATTTGTTGACTCCAGAGCTTTCTTCTTAAGATATTTAACGGAATTAGGGACACAGAATAATTCGTGGAACTGATCTATAGGGGAGGGAGTCCGTCTCCACATTTTTGACAGTACTGTGATCATCCTTTTCGTAGCTTGAAAGATCCAATTTGAACGTATAGTTGACACGTTCAGTCCATAGTATCTCGAAACGAACTATAGCCGGTATCGCAATTATTATTAGTAAGGGAGTGATGCAGGCCGAAGGACAAATGGCTGTTTATCTTCCTTAAATTGGCTGTTAATAATCGACGCCTTTCACAGGGTGTCACAGCGCGTATGTTTGGGGTAGATTTATTTTTTTACGCAATATGCACCGATATAGATTAAGCATATTGTATTTCATAGCTCGCGGTTGATCCTGGTGTGGGAATTTTTTGCGAGTAGTGGGTATTTCTACTGTGTCTATTCAGAACAAAAGGAAGGGAACATATGTCACGTGTCTATTTTTATTTTAAATAATTCAAAGGGCGGATGATCAATATGCGGTTTACGCAGGTTTTTAGGGAGGGAATAAAAAACGACGAATCTTCCAGTTTCTACTGCGTCCCTTCTCTCTTTTTTTATGTGGGTTTAATTAATTTAACTCAGAAAAAAACAAAGTGATTTTTTTTTGTATCTGAAACTATACGAACCGAGGTTTTTCGTATTCGATTTTCTGTTAATAATGTGTAAAAACAACATTTTTGTCATAAAAAGACGTCTTGGCTGAGTTCAAGCGGATTTTTTTGTTTAATTTCTAAGGAAATCATCGGAACAGCGAAAAACAGAAGTTTTTGTTTGGTCTGAAAGTTCTTTATGTCACGCTAACGTGATATAAAACCAGAACAACTGACTTAAATACTCATGAGGACACACTTTTTTTTACAAGATTTACGGAAACGGAACTAAGTAAACGTGCCAGCACTCATATAGGCAATAGTCGTTCTGAAAATGAGATATAAACTATAGTAAATAAAATATTAACAGTTTATTGAATTATTTCGGATTATTTCTCTACCGACGTAATTGTGATATAAATGTAAATAAATAATGTTTTTTAAAGCTTTATATGTCACTCAAAAAGTTCATCAGCATATCAATTTTTAAAGTAGTTTGTTTAAATTTAGGAATACATAGCGTTGATTGTACAAGCTGGATGTAATTTTTCTTTACAGAAAATGTAACATCTAGTTCATGTGTTTTTATTATATCTAAACGATCACACTTTTTATTATTTGACAGTTTGAATTTATTTGTGTTCGCCTGTTTCCGTTGTTAGATATGTCATGCTATTTATTCTATTATTACTTACAATATCTTTTGGAATTGGTAGTCAACAAGGATTCGAGTCCACAGAAGTAATTTGAAATGCATTTTTAACCGTTCAAGAAGATAATCGTGATCTCTTTTAATTTTCTTTAAACAGTACTATTTTCTTTCTCCAAAATTTTAGATGAACTTCACTGCATTATATGATCGTTTTCCCAAAATGATCACAAATTGTCTCGATTAATAAATTTATATCTGTTAGTGTAAGTTGGTTTCCTATAAACACCTCTTTATAAAGAATTGCAATTTATTTAGATTAAAATAACTAAAAAGGGCAATGTACTGTTTTCTGTTTCCAAAGATAATTTAACTGTTAGTTCCTAGTTATTTATTTTATCTATTGTAGAAAAATATTGGGGTTTTATCAACTTTTACCTGTTTCTTTCAGAATGCAAATTGCTTTAAAAAATACTGAGATAAATGAGAAAAATGGAAAAAAGTTTTTTTTCAAAATTGATTTTCTCAAAAGCCCCATTTTTTATTTTCATCAAATTTGGATGTCTTTCAAGGTAAAATAAACTGTCATTTAGCCAAGCGGCAAAATGCCAAGTTGCTCCGTTGCGGGAGATACGGTTTCCAAAATGCATATTATTTTCAAGTTCTGTTATTTTGGCCCAAATCATCTTATCAAAACATTTTCTTTTTCAGAATGTGCAGAATTTCATCAGCTTTTACCTGTTTTTTTTTTCAGAATTCAAATTGATTTAAAACTTTCCGGAAAAAACGGAGTTACAGACTGTCAAATATATTATTTTCAAGCGAATTTCGCTTTTTTAAGGGCAGGACTATGAATATTGTCGTCATTTTCTTCGGACTCGCTGACTTTTGACAATATTTCTTATGCACTTAACATACTTCCACAAATAATATATTTTTACCTGGGAAAGTACTCGGGTTGCCGGTTATGACAGTATTTTTTTGCAGCTACCAAGCTAATTTGTTTAACAATAGGCCGTCAACTTTGACAGTCTGTAACTCCGTTGTTTTTCGACGATTCTTGACGATTTTTTTTAACTTAAAGCTCTTTTCATAAGCTTTCCGAATATGTAATAATATATAATTATATCACGCGCGTGCGTCGTATATTTAATTTTGCAACTAAGGCTAAAAAATTAAAAACTTTCCAGGTTGCAAATTTGAGATTAAAAAAAAAATGATAGATTTCAATGTATTATTATGAAATCTACCATGAAAAAAATCAGTACGATTGTGGAAGATCCTCGGGATCGTCCAGACTAATAATTAGTTAATTTGTTTATAAGGCCATAATTTGTAAACTATTTAACTTACCGATTCCAGATTTCGTGTGAGTTAGTAGACAGTGATAAGGAATGAGAGAATGCGATGCCAAAACGCTCTGGTAATAATAACGCAGTTTATAAATGTTTAATTCAAAAGTCATAAATAAATTTCTTCTGTCTATAACTTTTGAACAAATCAATATTTTTTAACGCTCAAGGGCTAGTTTTGTAGGTCTTTTGAAGACGAACAAAAATGTATTGTTTTCTCGTGGAAATTAACGGAAAAAAGTTATAAGCGAAAAACGTGAATTTACGTAAAAATTAAACAATTAACCACCCTGTAAACAATCTTCCCCCCATTTTTATGACTGTGGAAACTAATATGTTATTGTACATAATATTTAGCATCAGCTTGCCGAAACAAAAAGTCGCGAAAGGGTCATTTCCCAGCTATTTTTCCTGGCCTATCGTGTCCCCATTCGGTTTCCGCAGTAATTAGCAATAATTCGAAAGTTATGAAGTTATTAACCTCCCAGGGTCGAAGCTATTTTTCCGAACTGTCACCGGCTAATTCCGTCGGCGGCTAATTTCCCATCCATCCATACATTACGGCCAACCCCTCGACCTCGCCACGTACCGAAAAAATCAAATTACCCACCCGTGGCACAGTCGCCAGAAAATAACGCACGCGTCTCTGTTATTTTGCCTAATCCGGCGCAATTTGGGACACCCTCGCCAGTGATTAGGCCCGCCGCCCCCCCGAAATGTCAATAGAATCGAGTTAGCCGAACGCGGGCGGACTATCGAGTGCCGTCTGGACGGCGAATTTGTTAGTACACCCTAATCCGAGTGGGCTTGGCTCGAGTGCCTCGTGGGACAAGGCTAGTCCATTGTTATGTGTTTCGGAACTAGCCTGCTGGATTTACAAGATCTTATGTGTATACGGGGTGGTCCTGCTAATAGGATTTATCGGTTTCAGATACAGGGTGATTTTCTACGGCAGTCAACATCGACAAAGGACGATGCCGTCGACAGGGAGAGCCAGGGAGATTTCGGAGATAATAAGCTCTCAGGATTCTGCGAACCAAACTGAAAGCCAAAAACACGAAGCCCACAAGCAGGCCTAGTTTAAAAGGTTCTGAAATGGAAAGAGGGGTGAATTTGATAAGTAGAAATGGTGCCGCACTTTGCCGGATCACGCAAGAGAGCCACCAGCGGAGTTGCCTTTGCCTGTGATCAAACGTCGACCCGATCCATCGATAAATTTATAACCAGTACCTGGCCAGAGTTTGTACTCGCTCCAGATACTTTCTTAAAAATATTCCAAAAAAAAAACGTGGATTTGGGATCCATACCATACTCACTTTATTGGAAAAGGTGTTCTCTTGTTTCATATCCAAAACATTTTTATTCGCAGTACTGGACAATACTGGTTTCTAAATTTAGGAAATATTCTATACAGGGTGTATGTAGTAATACCGAAAAAAATGTTAGGGGCAATTCTCTGATGAAAATTAATGGAGTCTTTGGTATAAAATTTTTTGAAAAAAAACCCTCCAAAAATTAAAAAAAAATGTGTGTCTTTTTTGTCTTCCATGTATATAAAAATTTGTTTTTGTTTTTACCTTCCACGTATATCAAGCTAAAGAAAGCAAACTCGGTGACCATTATCTGTCAAAAAATTACACTTTTTGAACTTTTTTCAACCCTGAAGTATTTTTGTAAGGGTTTGAAATAATCAACCCCTATGACATTTTTTCATATAATTTTCTTCCATAACATTTTTTCCTTTTAAAAAATATGTCTAAAAGCCTCATTCATTTACCAACATTTTGATCTAAGTTTTTTCGAAAAGTTAAGGATTTATGAGAAAAAAGATGTATTGCAATGCACTTTTAAAAAGGTGAGCTGTTTAACGCGAAAATTTGCCGAAAATGTCATAGAAGTTAATTATTTCAACCCCTTACAAAAATAAGTACTTCAGGGTTGAAAAAATTTCAAAAAGTGTAGTTTTTTTGACAGATAATGTTCACCAAGTTTGGTTTCTTTAGCTTGATATACGTATCTTCTACGTAAAACAAAAACAAATTTTTGTTTTTAAAATTTTGGAGTGGCGTAACTTTTCAGGGGAGTTTTCTCAGAAAATTTTATACCAAAGACCCCTATTAATTTTCATCAGAAAATCGCCCCTTACATCTTTTCGGTGTTATTTAGATACACCCTGTATAATAACAAACGAGAAAATCAGTAGTTATCAACTGAAAGTATTATATGATGAATTTTCTACAGGGTTTTTAAAAGCATACTAAACAAGTCATACGATTTTTTAAGGAAAAACACCCTGTATATTATTTAAATACTCTCTGTACCAAATTTAATATCGTTATCTGATAGTTCTAGCTGAGAGTTACAATTTTCTAATTTAACACACAATTTTTTTCCTGAAAGAGGTGCATTCGATGGATATAAAACAAGAGAACATTTTTTTGTTAGTAAAACGTTAAATATTGTAAAAGCAACATTTTTTTAAATTTAATAAGCGGCATACCATTTGTTTAACAAAGACATTTGCATGACACTAGATTTTCCATTTCAACTACGCCTGATAACAAAGATCCAAGATATTTCCATCATGTAAAATTAGCCCTTTATTTGTTTACAACTAAGTTTATTTTTTTAAATGCAACACCCTCTATCTTGGAAATATCTATCGAAGTAGGTACTTTTCTGTTTATTCTTTTTCTAGAAAATAAACTCGAACTCGACCTATTTATACTTCTTGTCATGATATTTGGTCACCCTGTAGGGACATAATGATGTATATTCGTCTGAGGTAACGATCGTTGTCGATGATTTCATTTGAAGTGGTTAATCCTCTACTACATAATTTGCATTTTATAATGAAGCAATAGTGTGGGCTTTGTTAAGATTATCATTTTTGATATGCCTTTACATTTGCCATAATGAGGTTTTAGATTAAATAGCGTTCTCAAAATGTAACGTATCCAGAATCTTAGACATTTAAAAGATATATGAGTACTGTTTCATTATTTTGAAATTGCAGTTTCTGAGTTATGAGTCCTCATCAGTTTAGATCACAAAATTGATTCTAACTATGTTTTTTCGAAAACTGTCAGCTAAACTCGACATTTTCGTTAAATTTTCAGTTCACAAAGTGAGTCTTTTTTGTCATCTACCTGTAAAATGCTTTTATGTTCTAGAACGCCAAAGTTTTTTTCGTTCTAGAACATAACACAAATGTCAAAATAATTTGTCATTTTTTCGAAATTTATTTATGATTTTATTTATTAAACAATATACGTTTTAAATAATACAACATATCAATACAAAATACTAACTATTATAAACAGGACGATTATAATTTATTTTGCACTACATGTAAATTGAAAGTACCGATATTGCAGTGCAACTTTTTCAATTAAACAATTAATTTTTACTGTTTATTAGGCTGTTATCGTTATGATAGTCATCACACCTAAACACGCTTCAAACGAATTCATAATTGTCTTATTTCATTGCAGTTTTCGAAAAAATATCGTTCCATTCTTGAACGCAAAAGTACCATTTCGCATTCTAGAAACAAAAATAACTATTTTGTTGCTTGATGATCATCTAGAAATCATTTTTGATGCCTGTTCAGTATTCTAGAACAACAAATCTTACTTCTTTTTCAATATTTTAGATAATAACTTTATTCGAATGGCATAACGAAAGTCAAGTAATAAAATTAGACGATTTCTTCACAAATTTATGGACTGTTAACACATTTAATAAAGAATTAATGGTTGGAAGCACATGTTGAATGGACACTTACAAGTTCGTAAATGTAATTTAGCAATATAAAATGTTATTCGTTTTTTTATATCGGCAGATGGAGAACACGGATCCTTTGCCGCTATCAATTTCGTTGGACGCACCGTTCCTAATTCGGTGAACTATATAAATCGCAATAAATGTAGCGTTACTACTGTAACAGTTAATCTCTTATTACAGCTATTAAGTAGTTGACAAAATGCTTTTACTGTTTTGTTTTTATTCGGTCCTACTTTTAAAGTTGCCTATAAATCCAGTTTTCATTGGATCTACATGACATTTTATCGCTGCGTAAACCGTTAATGTATGTACTATACAGGGTGTCCATAACATAAGTTTAATAAGAATTCTAGAGAGAAAATAGCTTTAGTTATGTCACAATTGAAATATGTGTCAATTTCATTGATGTGATCACTAAGATACAGAAGTTCAATTATCTTTATCCACAAGCACCTTATAATCGGACTTTTATTCACACTTATGAACCGTCTAAAGTGATATTTTATGCACTAGTGGAACAATGTAACTTTCAGTAGTAGAATAATGTAAAATAATAAACCTATAATAAGTCAAATTTAATTTATTTACTTATTAACATTAACATTTACATTTACAGTAATAGACATTTCGTTTTTTGTGCTATCACATTTAACTTCCTTTCCGTTAATAACAACCCTTGTAGCATTGTTGCCATCATTTTAGGAACGCATGACTTCTGCCGAAGTTTGTGAAGAATTTGCACAAGTTACGGATGTCTCTTCTTGTAAAGCTACATTTTCCTTGGATTTTCAAGGGACAACTTTTGATGCGTTTTTTCAAAGAGCCACCTTCACTCTACAGTTCCTGAAAAAAAATAATTTCTAGCTGTCATACAATCATAATTATGTCAACTACTAGAAGTGACGAAACATAAGAAAAAAAAATGAAAAGTCGATTATCTCGAAAATTATCAATATTTTAATGGGGATCATAACACAAAGTCCCGTTAATTTTTCACGTAGAATTCGATAATGCCATAAAAAATATATAGGTTTCCATTAAAAAAAATTAAGTTGGTACCTGTCCAGGAAAAACTGAACACCCTGTATATGCAAATAACCAGAAACCCCCATTATTAGTGCAACATAAAATAATTCACTAACAACAAGGTAAAGAGATATTACCTTAATCATTAAATATTCTTTATCGGAAGCCCCAATAAAAAATTCTTGAATATGTGGTCTTTCCAATACTGCAGCTTTTGCTTTGTATCCTCTCAATTCACTCTTCAAATAAGCAGTAAGTTTGTTATATTTTCCAATATCTATATTTTTGTAGACCTTTATAGTAGCCTTCAACATCGAATACTTCGACCACATAGATGAAATTGCATATTTTTTCTTCAAATTTAAAGAATACTATAGAATTACTTCTTCAGTTATCGTCATTGCTCTCCGTTTTTCCTTACATTCGTTAAATTCGGCGAACGCTTTTTCGTAATGTTCCCTGGATTTCGCTGGCAATAAATGGAAAATTGCTTCTTGAGCTTCTTCAAAAACAGCCACAGAAACACAATTACTTTCTTGCATTTTTATCAAATTTAGATAGAACTGTTTATTAAATAATTGATAATAAACAACCATAGCAACCAGTAAGTATAGCAAAACCTACCATGTTCCATTGAGTAGTAGTAAGAAATATCAAGTTCTGCGAATATTTTTTTTTATTAAATTCCAATAATTCTGACTCCACAAATATGATTGTGATGTGATTATGGATAAAACGTTGTATTGCATTCGTGTTTTAATTGCCTTTTATCCACTTAAGATTATTAACCGTTCGAACTACGTTCTCGCGTTTAAACATTCTTGCGTGGATAAAATGCTACTTAAAACACTTACATATACAATAAATAACTATTAAACATCATTAAATATTGATATATTTCTAAATTTTCACAAGAATTTGGTTGATCCTGCGAAATTATTTAACGAATCTAAAAAAAGCTATGCACGGAAATAATGCAGGTTTTGATTCTTGAATATACTGTACAAAAATCTATAGGATTTAAATCAGGTGTACCAGGAGGCCAAAACTGAGGTCCACCACAGCCTATCGAGTATTTGAATGCGCTGAGACAAAACAGTTCTCGTGATAGTCTTCTGAGAAGTAAATACATATTTACAAATAACCGTTGAAAACCTCCAAAAAATTGAGTGGAGTTACATCGAGAGATCTTGGCGGCCACTTCTAAATCTAATAAACCAGTTTGGAATTATTTGGTTGAAAAAAAAACTCGAACTTTTCTGTTACAGTAATTTTTTGACGTTATGATTATTTCTTTCTCTTCGACAGGCGTCGAATAAATTAAAGAAAAGACACCATGCAACAACCCTAATTACCTAATCTCGCAAAACCCGCGCTAATGAAACGATCTCTTTTTACAAACGGCCCTTTTTACTTAAAAGGACAAGTAGAAAATCACGACACGCCGTGCAGCACACACACGTGCGTCCCCCTGAAAGGGGAATTCGACAGGAAGCGCTACAAAGTGTTCTCCACGCCTACGTAACGAAAAACCCTCACAATAGACCCGATCCGTGGATTTATGGTCGCCCAAATTACATACTGCAAGTCCCGACATAAAGCAGAACTGCCCTGTTGAACATTGCAAGAAATGGATCTTTAAAATTTAATGCCATGTAGTTCGTCTGTCCGCCTATATTGGAGTCTCGTTTGTATCGAGAAATATCAGGTTGTCCATAAATATCACTCAAAAGTACAGCGCAGGGGTTATGGATATCGTAGGTCTTTGACCTGGACGACTATGATATTAACTGCAAATTAATAAATAAAAAAAAATGATTTCTCAAAAAATGACATGTACAAAACAGTCTAAACAAAGGCAATTAATGAAATATAACACTGGATAACATGTGAAATAAAACATGAACGAAAAGCAATGTAAAAACAGGTGTAGCATCATTTTTTATTTGAGTAATTTTGCAACAAAACAAATATATATGTATTATTAAAAAATTCATTGACTATTTTTTCAAGTAAAATGGGGCATTAATTAAATGTTTAATGGGAGTGAAACAGGTTTGTTGATCTAATTAATTACTGCTATCTGATATTAAGGTTTAAATTATTGATGTATAATTGCAATAGCAAAGTCAAAGTGAAGATGTTAACTTTTTGATTTTTTAATAAAACTCATAATTTATTCGAAATAAATAGATATCTTTGTTGAATATTAAAGTAGACTTGTTGCGGTGAATGATGGAAAAGAATAAAGAAGATAAGTGACCACCTCTGCACCTCTCACGCCTTTCTTCTTCTTCTTCATCTAGTGGTTGGTCCTTTAAAAGTCCCATAGCACTGCGGCCTAATTAGGCCTATTGTGCGTCCCACTACTAGTCCTATTCAGCAAGTAGATTTGTCCTTTTTACAAAGTCCAAAAGCTTCCTTGCTGACACTTCTCTCAGTTCCTTGGGTTCCAAATAGGGTCTCCCAAGGAGCGCCATTCTGCTACGTGCAAATCCCGGGCACTCGCCCAGGATATGCAGAGAAGTTTCATCCGCCGATTCACATCCTCGGCAGACCGGACTGTCTACAAGCTTTAGCTTATGTAGATGTTTCCTAAAGTGACAGTGTCCCGTTATGAGTCCTGTCACTCTCCTGAGCCGGATTCTATTCAAGCTCAGTAGCTCATTCGCTCTTCCCTTCGAAGGATACTCCATAAGCTCCTTAGAATGGCTATGTCCTGGCCTTGAAGTCCAGTATTTCCTATGTTCTGTCTCTGTCCATTTGCCCAGAGCCCGCCTGACCACACTGGGAGATGTGCCACAGAAGGGCTCCGGGCCAATGAACACTGTCTCGGATCCCTTCCTAGCAAGTTCATCCGCTTTCTCATTTCCACAAATGCCTTTGTGCCCTGGCACCCAACACAGTCTGACTGTATTGTTGGTGGCCAGTTCAGTCAGCATTTGTAAACAGTCCCACACCAGTTTTGAACTTACCTTGTGTGCGGCTAAAGCTTTAATTGCAGCTTGACTATCAGAGAATATATATATGAGTTTACGTCTATAACCTCTACGTACATTCTCTGCCAGACACGCCATTATCGCGAAGATTTCTGCTTGGAATACAGTAGGGAACTCCCCCAGACTGTAGCTTGCACTCCATCTGGGTCTGAGTCCATATATTCCTGCACCCGTCCCTCTGGTCATTTTGGAGCCATCTGTAAACCATACTAGGCTCCACCTTTCCAGGGTATTAAACCTTTCCTCCCACTCGCTTTGATCCTCTATTCGAGTCTCAAATGGCTTGTGGAAGTGAAACTTTGGAACCATCTTGTCGGATACCATCCCAAGAATTGGTTCCGACATAGATGTATACACGCCTTTAATCTTTTAGGATTTTTTTTATCAAGTCCTCACATAACAGTGGTTCAATTTGAGTGATATGCTCAATTATGTTTTCCTTCAGATACTGAATGGTTAGAGGATTATCAGTAACTTTGCTTTTCAAAAAAACCCTATAACAAGAAGTCTACTGGGGATAGAACGCATGATTTTGGTGGACAATTAAGATCTCTTCGATTACCAACCGTTTCAAAAGATCGATTGTTTCCGTTGCTGTATGACATGTTGCACCGTCCTGTTGAAACCACATATTCTGCACACCAATACGCTCCAATTCATCTCCATAAAAAGTTATTAAATCATCGTTAAAAATCAAGCACCATTCACAGTAACAACGTTTCCAGTCTGATTTTCGAAGTAGTAAGGATCAGTTACTCCACCAGACCAAAAACCACACTAAACAGTTACTTTTTGTGGAGACACTGGTTATTCCAATATTACTCGTGGGTTTTCTTCGCCCCAGATACGACAATATTGTTTGTTTACATATTTACCAATTTAAAAATGAGTTTCATCACTAAAGACGATTTTGTTAAAAAAAAATCATTTTCCTTTTTCACTGCAAGAGCCTAATTAACAAATGTACGGCATAATCTATGATCAGTTGGCTATAATTCTTGTGTTAACTGTATTTTGTAAGCCTTCAAGTGAATATCCTTATGCAAAATATTGAATAAAGCGATTTGTTTAATGCCTAATTGTTGTGAACGATGACGAATTGATATATTTGGTTCTGCAGTGATACTATCATTGACATTTGCAATATTCTCTTGTGAACGACCAATACGACTGTAAATTTTACTTCCTTGATCTTGAATTGAAATTTATTCACAATATTTCGAATGGTGCTGTTTGTTGGACAATTTGTTTTTCCATATTTTGTACTATATATTCTTTCAACTTTTGCATAACTGTCACCAAATTTAATAATAATTTGTAGCAATAAAGACACCCTGTTCAATCGGATACTCCTCCATATTTATTAACCGCCATGTCTCTACCTAACAGCTGTCAAAAATCCAAAATCGTTCTAGGACATAAAAACAGAAATGGTGGCACATTTAAAAAGTTAACTCAAATTTAAATACATTAACATAACATTCTACTCCCCTTATCTGTTGTACCTTTCTTTCTAGTATAAAATAGTAGAATAAAATTTTAGAAAATGCCAAGGAAGTATATGAAAAAAACAATTGATTGTTTGGAAGATGTGAACTTAAATGAATACTAATACTAAGATAACTATAATAAATATATCGAGTTAAGTAATTTTCGAAGAAAACTAAATTTTTGAAACAACGACAAATATACAGGGTGAATCATTAAAAAAATACGAGTTTGATTTATATCTCCGTAATACAACATTTAATTGATTTGTTTATATATTTTGTGGGTGCACATGTTCGCAAGTGACCCATTTTTAAGCACAACGTCGCCGGACGCACCACGGGGTTCCCGGAAGACGACCCCTGCAGAGTGGCGCCAAGGAGCAGGGACTTCTACCAGCAACTACCAAATTACCTACGACCGAGGGCACTCTCCAACGAACATTTACACCGTCAACACGTTTTTTCCATTCAAGTTTTCTATACATTAGTTTTCAATAAAATTCTTTATTATTACCGTTGAGAGAGCGTTGATTTCTTGCTGTACAGCGAAAGCAAATTTATTTGAGATCCCAAGAAAATTTCATCAAACCTTTGGTCTTTATTCCAAATAGAAAGGCAAAAAGATTATGGGAGGGAGGGGATAGTTTATTGGTCAATAGAGAAATGGCAAGAGCAGGACGTATCTACTAAAAAGGAGGAGCTTACTTAGTTAATTTTTACTTCATATTTTATATAAAAAGGTAATTTCTGTGTAACATCGGCACCATTGTGTAGCTGATTTACTTTACGCGTAAATCTTACGGTAAAATCAGTGGTTCTCAACAAGTTTTTGTATTAAAAATTCATACATATTTATTTTAAATAAAATAAACTGTACCGCTGTACCTACTGAAATCATCCTGTATATAAATATATACACAAAAAAGGACAATGTCCTCTCACATCTCTTACATTTCACATGCTAATTATTTTATAATTAAATATAAACTTAATACACTCCTTAGCATTCTACAAAATGATACATTTAGTAGTAACTGCCCTATGCTATTCAATGCAAACCATGTCATTATCATCACAAATTCGAGAGGTGTACCCACCAAATTGCTATGTACATATATTATTCTCTAGCTGCAGATACTACACAATAGAGAACATGTTTTTCTCATGCTACCAGAACTATATATGCGCATGTTTTATCACTGGACGTTTAAAAAACAATTTGTCATTGTATTGTAATTGTAGGTTGTCGTACAGTTTCTACAACTAGACATCTAACTCGTCGATGAAGAAGCTATAAATAGATATTCACCATCCATTTTAATATCATTTGAAAATTTGTAATTTTTATACATGGTGTTTCTTAAGTAGAGCTCAAAAATCCAGGGGTATATTCTGTGGCCAAAAATAAGTTTTTTTTTGTTATATAAATGTGGGGTCTTAGGACAGCCATTGTTCAGTTACAGCGTGTCAAAAATAAAAAAAAAAATCAGTTTTTAATTTTTAATTTCTAAACCGTTTGAGATAATTTAACCAAATTCGGCTTGCGTACTTAGTATGACAATAGGGGTGAAACAAAAAATTTCCAGCTCTAGAAACTTACCAGTGGCGGATCATCGACAATTATTTACCAAAAAAATATATCACCCTGTATAATATCACACTTTCATAGAATTTCATTTTAATATTAAAAAAGTAACTTAAAATTTCAAGTTGCCAATGTCGGAAAAAGTAATTTAACGAAATGAATGTATTTTTAAATATTGTGTCTGTAACCAAGGGTTGTCAGTAGTAAACAAACAATATTTTTTGAGTTAAAATCACGTTGAAATCCTAAAACCGAGACTGAAAAAATGGGAAATGTGGAAAATCTATATACAACAAAGAACTGAAGGAATTTCAAGATTGGAAAATCAAAGAAGGGCTGAAAGGCGTAAATGAAGATGGTTTGCTGGCTTATTTTTTTAATTCAAGTGAGAAATTAGCTGCATCCACATTGGGGACTAAATATTCCATGTTGAAATCAACTTTGAGAGTTTACAAGAACATTGACATTTCTAAATTCGGAAGACTAGTGGCACTTCTAAAGTCTAAGCACAAAATTCTCAGCGAAAAAATCCAGGGTGTTAGAAAGAGAACAAATCGAACAATTTTTGCCTGAAGCCCTAGCCTAGATGAAGATCATCTTATGAATAAGGTAGGTTCTACTGAATAGTTTAACTGAGTTATATTTATTAAATTTGTTGTTTTTAGGTGGCGTTGATATTAGGATTTTTGGCGCTTGCCGTTGCGAGGAATTGACCCACCTAAGCATAGACACTATAGAGGGCAAAGGGCAGTATATCCACATCATGATTTTAAATACTAAAACGAACAAACAAGAAGCTTCGCTGTGTTAAATGAAGGATTTTGTGTTAATCCAATTGAATTAATTAGAAAATATTCTAAGCTAAGGCCTCAAAATGTGCGGCATAAAAGGTTCTTCAGCAATTTTCAAAAGGGAAAATACACACGTCAATATGTTGGTATTAAAAAGCTATCAAAAATCCATTGTTCTATTTGTTCTCTTTCTAAGGCCTTGGATTTTTTTGGTTGAAAATGTTTGCGCTTATACTTTAGAAATGCCACTAGTCTTCCGAATTTAGAAATTTCAATGTTCTTGTAAACTCTCAAAGTTAACTTCAACATGGAATATTTAGTCCACAATGTGGATGGAGCTAATTTCTCACTTGAATTGAAAAAATAAGCCAGCAAACCATCTTCATTTACGCCTTTCACCCCTTCTTTGATTTTCAATCTTGAAATTCCTTGAGTTCTTTGTTGTATATAAATTTTGATTTCTCCGGAATGATGCCTGCTGTAGCCGCATTAACTTTTTCTAAAATTTCAGATGGAATTTCCACATTTCCCATTTTTTTAGTATTGGTTTTAGGATTTCAACGTGATTTCAACTCAAAAAATATTGTTTGTTTGTTTCACACCGAATTTGGTTAAATTATTTCAAACGGTTTAGAAATTAAAAATTAAAAACTGATTTTTTTTCAATTTCTGACCCGCTGTAGTTGGACAGTGGCTGTCCTAAGACCCCACTTTTATATAACAAAAAACTCTTATTTTTGTCGACAGAATACGCCCCTGGATCTCTATTTAAGAAACACCTTGTATATTCCTCGTATCCACTATCACAGATCTTCAAGTCCGATCTCCCTAATTATTTATGCACTAATTCTTCGAATGCCTCTGCCTTTCCTCATCCCATAAAACAACTCGTTTTAACAGAGATGGTGGAACTATTTGCGGTGTACAGTTACACTGTAACTCAATCTCTGTCTCAAAATAATTGCGCGACATTGTACGTATGCACAAGTTTTCGCTCTGATTCGTTTAGTTTATCGTCGTGAGGCTAATTACAGGAATCACTTGAAAATCTGTTCCAAATTGTAAGCCGAGTATGTTTAAATGCATCTAGCATACAAATTTAACGACAAAATTAGTGGTTATTAGAGATGTCTCTTAAATTTCATCCATTGTAACGAAAACGCCGGTATATATAACAAAGTTTGCTCACTAAAAAGTCGACATTGACCTTTACTTTACAATTCAATAGATAGGTAATAAATCAGTATGATTTATGAATATTTACAGAACAATATTACAATTGTTAGTAATTTATACTTATTCCATAAGCCTAAAATCATTAACTGATTATTAAGAAATGATTTACAATTAATTTAAAGTCATGTTTAACTTTTAAATCAGTATCTTGCGAGTCACTAACTTTTGCTACCTCATAACTCATCACAGTTCAGTTATAAAAGTTACTAGTGACTGCTACTTAAATTCTATAAATGATGACTTTTAGCTCAAGTCAATAACGTCTATTCATTTTAACTCACGACTGCTTGCGACTTGATCTTGATACTCACCAATAAATTAGAACCCATCTCTGACTTTTAGTGTAGATACGTAAGGTATAAGTCACTAGCAATTCTTAATCCACATAAATTAGCAGCTAAAAAATTATTCATGACTCGCAAAGTCAGGGATTTGTATTTACTTTAAATCACACGTGATTTTTAGGTTTTAAGTGCCTTAAGATGATATAAGTCACTAGCCATGACTCATTATCTTTCAGTTATAAGTTAAAAATCACTAGTGACTGCCACTATCGACTATTAACTTAGAATTTATAAATGGTTACTGACTAGTAAGTAGTAACTCATAATTCCTAGTGACTTGCAAGGTATAAGTCACTATTCCTTTATAATTCAAGATTACTTATGACTTCAGCATCACTACTTTATGTGTTATTAGTGACTGCTAGCTCATAATTCATTGTGACGTGTCATGGACCATTCCTACCTATTCATTTATTACTAAATTTTCGATTTATATAATTTCACACTGAATATGAAAAATGTGCAGGTGCGCTATTTAATTGCATTCACATGTTTCTCCTTATATTTAAAGAGACGTCATCAAGAAGAACCGAAACTAATTCAATAAAGACCTCGATAAAGACAAGTGGACGTGGATACATATTACAAAAAAAAAATCGATAAAAAACGAAACGGCACAAATATCTCCAAAACCGTTAGAGATAGGTATAGGGAACCTATACACAGTTTGAAAGAGTTTTAAATTTGCTAACTCCCAAAGTAAAAATATACTGGGTGTCCCATTTAAAATAACCAAGTTATTGTGAATGTTTAAAGTTGAGGGAAGTATTCAGCAGTTTTTTGAACACCCTGTATAATACTAAGTGACGACAAATATGACAATTTATAACTTCAAGGATCTAAAATAAACCCTCCAAAGCTGCTTCCTTAAAATTATTTTTTTATTGCTAATATTAAATTTCTACGCTATGCCTGCATTTTCACTAAAATTGAAATATCTCACAAACTGTAAGTCCTAGGTATGCAGAACCTTTAATAAAGTTCACCTATTTTTTTACGGTGCTTTCAAAAATGCAGTAAAATACAGGGTGTTCCATTTAAAAATACATAACTTTGATATGGTACGCTTTTCCTGGACACCCTGTATATTTTATGTATAATATTTTATGTATTAATATTTTTAAAATGTAGCCGTAATCAACCTACATATACCCACCTAAACAGGTTTCTGTAACATTTGCCGTTTGGTCCCTAGCGAGTGGCCCACCCTGTAGATATTGGAAAATATAACAAGCTTACTGCTTATTTGAAGAGTGAATCGAGAGAATACAAAGAAAAAAAGCTGCAGTATTGGAAAGAGCACATATTGAAGAATTTTTGACTGGGGCTTCCGATAAAGAATATTTAATGATTATGGTATTATCTCTTTACCTTTTACATGTTGTTAGGTATATAGTGAACTTTTAGTTATTTTAGGTTGCATGGAGGTTTCTGGTGCCTGTCGATGCTGCGTATTGACAAATTTGAAAACTAGTGACGTACAGGACGTTGGCAGTTACCTACTTGTTTCAATACCTGACACCAAGACGGGCATTTCGAGAAAATTTACAAGTATAGAAGACGGATTTTGCATGAATGCTGTTGAAATATGTAAAAAATGTATTGCTTTGCACCCAATTCGTGTGACACAAGACAGATTCTTTTTAAGATACATCAATCAAAAATATACTTCTCAGCCTGTTGGAATCAACACATTGGCGAAGGTAGGTACCCTCAATTATTGCTTCATTCCTGAATATCGCAAATCCAGAAGCATATCCTGACCATTGTATGAGGCACACTTTTTTGGCCAATAAAGGTGATGATCTTACAACCATCAAATAAATTAAATTTGATTTATTGTAGATTTATTAATTTTTCATTATTCTACTAGTCAAATAAAGTTTTTCAACTAGTGGATAAAGGATCACTTTAAACAGTTCATATGTGTGTAAAAGTCCCTTTATAAGGTGATAGTAGATAAAAAATGTATTCACTTGTTACGAGTGACAAGTAGTTGTGTGATAAAGACATATTAAATAGTGGCATGAGTTTCAATTCATGCGCTATAAGTGAAGTGATTTATAAGAGAGTTCATAAATGTTCATAATGCTGTAAACAATTATATAAGTTATTATTATAAGTGATTTATACATATGAAATGTTCTTAAAACAATAATGACTCATATAGTAGTGACTATAATCATAAAAAAAAAACATAAAATACACCACAGAAATGAGACAATTGAAAATGAGACTATAAGTGAAATAACTTATAATTCAGTAGAGATTTAAATAAGTTATGACGCTAATTGATTTATTCATTATTTAAATCAAGATTAAATCTTCACAATTCAAAAGTGACTTATATGAAATTATTACCAGTCATACATTAGTGACTTACGCTGTAAGTCAAATAACTTATACCAATATAGGTTACAACGTAGTGACTTACAAGTGATTTATGCATATGTCAAGCCAGATGGATTACATGTTGATGTTTCAGGATGACTTATATGGAACTATTACACAGCCCCACAAAAAAAAAGTGCCAGGTCAGAAAGACAAGACCATGGTATCCATATGGTTTTGGGGTCGCTGAATCCGAATCCGGTGTCCGTTTGACACGATTATCTCTGGTTTAAGGTCAGTTCAAGGTCAAATATAGAAAATCAATTGTCAACAAACTAAATCTATGTATCTATACATTTTTGGGATCGCCGAATTCGAATCCGGTGTCGATTTGACGCGATTAGCTCTGGTTTAAGGTCAGTTCAAGGTCAAATGTAGAAAATCAATTGTCAACAAACTAAACCTACGTATCTATACGTTTTTGGGGTCGCCGGTGTCCCCTTGACGTGATTAGCTCTGGTTTAAGGTCAGTTTAAGGTCAAATGCAGAAAATAAATTGTCAACAAACTAAACCTACGTATCTATACGTTTTTGGAGTCGCCGAATCCGGATCCGGTGTTCGTTTGAGTCGGATCAGATCTGGTTTAAGTTCAGTTCAAGGTAAAGGTGTAAAGCCATTTATGTTTATTGATCCTATGTAAGACTATCTTCAAAATATGGCACTCTTATTTCAATGTGCGTTAGGTTTATAACATCCATGTTTGAAGTGATTTATCTAATAATATCATTGTAGTAAAATTCTTCATCGTTAGCAAAATATTCCTTATTTCTGTACTGATGGTTAAAAGGTTTTCCTTTTTCGGGTTTGTTTGTTTTTTTTTTAGCCATGATATTACGAACTCTGCTCCATTCTCTGTCAGGCCCAAATCTCGAACATCCTTTACTTTTTTTGTGATATTGTTTCTGTCTTTTTCACAACGTGATATGGAATATATTCGTCATCACTAGTATCACTAGCAATATCAGTGATAGTTTCATTGCCACCCAAATTTCTCCCTTCTTTAATATCTTGGTGAAACCTTTCTCTCTGCTCAAACCCAATCAAATTTTTCACTTGGGTTTAAAACCAAAATATTTATATAAGCATCTTTCGTATGTTGATTGATCTATTTCTTTTAGAAAGTATTTAATAGACCTGATCGCTTCAAACGAACATCAGATTCGGATTCAACGACCCCCAAAACGTATAGATATGTAAGTTTACGTTGTTTTCAATTGATTATCCACATTTGACCTTGAACTGACCTCAACCCAGATCTGATTGAGTCAAACGGACATCAGATTCGGAGTCGGCGACCCCAAAAACTTATAGATATGTAGATTTACTTTGTTGGCAATTGATTTTCTACATTTGACCTTGAACTGAACTTAAACCAGATCTGATCGAGTCAAACGGACACCGGATTCGGATTTCGCGACTCCAAAACCATATGGATACCATGGTCTTGTCTTTCGGACCTGCCACTGCCAAGTCATCCATCACCATCAGTGACATGGGTCAATCTAATGACTTAAATGATACAAGTCAAGTGACTTATCTATATGCAGCTGTAGGACAAAATGTTCGAAATTTGATAGCGACATCGGTGATTTATGCGCTATAACTAAAGTCATGAGAAGTGTATTAATGTATGGAGTATGCAAACTAAGCTCCACTATGCGGTGCATGTAACCGATCAACGTGGCACCGAAAAAATTAAATTATAGCGAATTTATGCTGAAACCGGCCCGTTCTGTTCTATAAACTCGCGTACAGCTCCCGTAACATTTTACGGTCTCAGCGTAATACATTACAGTGGAGGAATTTATGGAACCTTGGGCCATACATTTGGGCCGCGGCAATTTTCCTTACACCTAAGGTAATGGGATAAAAGCACATTAAAGTTACTGCTCACTTACCACGAGGATAGCCATTAATTTAAATTTAACCTTAATGGCGACTTCACATAATACAACTCCGCAACTTTCTGTATTGTTTCCCGAACAATAC
This sequence comes from Anoplophora glabripennis, assembly GCF_000390285.2. Taxonomy (NCBI): domain Eukaryota; kingdom Metazoa; phylum Arthropoda; class Insecta; order Coleoptera; family Cerambycidae; genus Anoplophora; species Anoplophora glabripennis. Next base: position 547,953 of record NW_019416676.1, on the reverse strand, counting down.
GAGGCGCCCTTCAAATAATTTATACTGATAATTCGAGGTGCGCGGAGGAAGTTGTGTGTTAGACGCGTGGAGAATCGTATTAACCTCCTTTTACGTGATACCGAATGATGTACAGCTAAATATTATTTTTTTTGCTCGGTGTAATCTTTGTCTTGATGTTAGCTGCCGCATCTGTCGCCCTTCTATTCCTGAGTACGTATTATCTATTTTTGATAGCTCAGATGACGCTGCACATAACTGAATGCGTAATACTCTCGTATCTTTCCCATGCCGTCGACATTACTGGTTCATCTCCGTATTTCCGGTACTAGAATACCAAAATAAAGAACGAGGGTATTCATTAGAATTCTATAAGAGTGGTTACATGTTCAGTGACCGTCCTTGCTTCCTATAAGTGTCCCCCGAGAGGAAAATATCAAGTTCTCTAACCTGTGTCTTGTCACACACCCTGATGCTCCACCCCTACCTTATTGGATGAGCCTCGGCGATTTCTACCAATTCAGTGACGATTGCAGGACCGGATTGGCCTTGATTTTTACAATATTTTTTTGCAGTAACAAACGCGTGGTTTCTAAAAACCTTGCCTGAAAATCACTTTATTATAGTACTTGTATGGATTCAATATACATTAAATGTTTTTTTCTTGAATAAGTTATGAATCACATTTTAGAAAAAAAATGTATTTTTACCGTAGAAAAGAGTGCTTGAAGTATCTTAAAATTGTATCTTCAGTTCTGTAATTAACATCCTGCCCTTCATTATAAAGTTTAATATACGAAATCATTGTTTATGTGTGGATGGGTGGCATATTATTATTTTTCTGTATATAAGTTGTTTCCTAAGTACGGTATGTAACTTCAGGACACAATTCTTATGGCGTATAAAGAAAAAAGTTCCTATAAACATGTGGACGGAAACACTTAGATTCCGAGATACAGGGTGTTGAAAATTTAAAAAAATATATTTATATTTGTAATAAATTTGGATCAATCAATGTTAGGTTCTTAAAATTTGGTAGTTATTGTACAGGGTTAGGCACACAATCTTATTGTGAGTTTATTATTGAAATTACAAAAAAGTTTTTAATAATATAAAAGTTTTAGCTTTTTTAAATTAAAGAATTTTTTTTTAATGGGACATAAATAGTGCATACTTAGCTTCGTTAAATTTTTCTGTTTTCAAAAATATATAATATGTTACTGTTTGATTCAGGACTTTTCGACATATTTCCGTTTAAAACTATTTAAAAAAAAAACAGGAGGGAAATTTATGCCTGACGGATCGCAATGGCTATGGACGCGACACGCGGAACAAACAAAGAAATAATGTTTAGTGAGAACGAAAAATTTGAAGTTATCCGTCTATTTTATGATAATAATAAATAAAAATCATTCTTAACTTTATTAACTTTGACAGAATTTTAATACCTAATTAATAAAAACCAACTAAAACACAAATGGTCACAGATGCTCAATGTGACCGCCATTATTATTGATGCACTTCGTATATTCCTCATTAATTTTCAGAATTGCATTTAGTATGAAATGGGAATTAAATTCACTTCAATTTTGTATACATTGATCAATTTTATGTCTTAGTTCATCTAAGTTTACACTAGTTTCCTTATACACCTCATTTTTTACGTAACCCCACAGAAAACTCTCCAAGGGTGTAAGGTCTGGGCTATTTGAAGGCCATTGAATATTTCCTCCATTACCAATCCACAAATCAAACCTATTATTTAAATAAATTCATACTGCTCTGGTTCTATGTGGAGGCGCTCGGTCTTGGTGCCAAATTAAATTAGTATAGTCCATCAGCGGTAGGTCTTCCAATTTGTTTTCTGTTTGATATTCAAGAAACTGCAGGTATCTTTCCCTCGATAAATAGTGGGCCAATGATTTTATTTCTCAATATACCGCACCAAACATTAAACGATGTGCATCCTTGACTATTACAGTGAGGATTTTCCTTTGCCAAGGTATGAGTTTTTTCTATTATAAATGCCAGCTGTTGTAAAAGTCGCCTCATCAGTCCATAAAATATTTTAAAAATAGTTTAGTCGTCATTTTTCAAGCGCAGCATTTTTTTGCAATACTCTAATCTCTGAATTTTTTTATTTTGGGTGAGTTTTTGGACCGGCATAGTTTTATGGGGGCGGTATTTATATTTATGTAACGTTCTAATAATTTTACTTTGGCTTATTTCCAACCATCTTGAAGCATTTACTGTGGACTCTTGTGGCCTTTCTACAATAACTTAATATTTGAATTTACCATGGTAAACCTCGAATGAATATCTGCTTACCTTGAAAATATAGTAATGTAGTTAAATCTAATCCTTCATTTGGAACAATTCTTCGTTTCTGTCTTCCAAGAGATTTTGCTTCTTTAAATCCTCGCTCAATGTCGTAAAATGCAACTCGAGATGGAATTGGAAACCCGGGATGCAAACGAGCATACTCGGCGCGCGCTGCATTCACATTATTATTATTATTCTTGTAAAATAAACGGACAACTTAAAATTTTTCGTTTTCACTAAACATTAGTTCTTTGTTAAAATAGTTTGTTATAGGAAATAAATTAATGATGATAAACAAACTTTTGTCAAAGTCATTTGTTTGTTTCGCGTGCCTTTTCCATAGCCGCTGCGATCCGTCAGACATAAATTTCCCTCCTGTTTTTTCAAAAATAGTTTTAAACTGAAATATGTCGAAAAGTCCTGAATCAAACAGTAACATTTATATATTTTTGAAAAGAGAAAAATTTAACAAGGCTAAGTATGCACTAATATATAGAGCGTTCAATTTAAAAAAATTCTTTAATTCAGTGGTTTCCATTATTCAATTGTTTTTTCTAATACTGTATTATAAAAATTCATAAAAAAGCTAAAACTTTTGTATTAAAAACTTTTTTGTAATTTCAATAATAAACTCACAATAAGTTGTCAGATTATTAGGCCAATCATTATAGCTTTCTTTCGGGAAAAAAATACTATTAGAAGTTTTTCTGCGGAATATTGTTCAGAAACGTGTTATAAACAAAATATCAAAAAATCAACTCGAGACTAGTTGGGAAACTTTGTTAAAACAATGGTCAAAATTATGAAAAAGTAGTTTTTCGACTGGCGTAAAAAACTGTTATTCATAGAGAAAAAAAGGTTTATACAAAAAAGGTAGGTATTAAATAAATGTAAAATAAGATAAGTCCGATTAAATTTCGATAATTTGTTTATGCGCAAGAGCTGAAAAATGGTCGAAATTGTCCGCTTTTTTCAATTGCTAATAATTAATGCAATTTTCATCGCAGACATTTGTAATTCAGGATTTTTGAAGCTTTTTGCACCCTTAATAAGTGGTAAAAATTTCAGCCCCAAAACTTCATTAGCTTGGCTTTGGCGGAATTTGTTATCTAAGAAGATGCTATTTTCAATTCATTTTTCCCAAGCTCACAGGCGTTGTAGGGTTTCGATCATTAGTTGTTTTTGTACCTAAATAGTTGTATTGACATATGCATTAACTGATAATTTAATTTTTCAAATTTAATTTGTTTAAACATGACTTTGAAAAAATGTTAATATTTATTACATCGTTAAGCGCGCATGCTAAGCCTCGCCTTCCCCTCTCATTCGCTAGACCAAGTAATAGAACGTATCGCCGCTATCTTCTTTTTCGAAATTAAATAGCTAAATTCACCTTAATGTTAATTTAGGACATGAAAATATAGCTCTTAATGTATATTCTCTCCAAATTTAGGCTCTTAATATTAATAATTAAGGTCACTGCGATTAAATAAATAAAAAAAATTATCTCAGCTTCTAATCAACTTACAACAACGATTTTTTTTTAAATTTGAAAAAAAAACTAAAGTAAAGAGGTTACTATTTTATTTTATAATAATTACCTATCTTAACAATTTAATAAATATTAACATTTTTTCAAAGTCAATTTTAAACAAATTAAATTTGAAAAACTAAATTCTCGGTAAATGTCTATGCCATTACAACTATTTAGGTACAAAAACTACTAATGATCAAAACCCTACAACGCCTGTGAGCTTGGGATAAATGAATTGAAAAATAGCATCTTCTTAGATAACAAATTCCGCCAACGTCAAACCAATGAAGCTTTCGAGCTGAAATATTTACCACTTATTAAGGGTGTAAAAAGCCTCAAAAATCCTGAATTACAAGTGTCTGCGATGAAAATTGCATTAATTATTAGCAATTGAAAAAACGGTAAATTTCGACCATTTTTGAGCTCTTGTGCATAAACAAATTATCGGAATTTAATCGGACTTTTTTCATTTTATAGGCTTATTTAATACCTACCTTTTTTGTATAAACTTTTTTTCGCTATGATTAATAGCTTTTTTACGCGAGTCAAAAAACCACTTTTCCATAACTTTGACCACTGTTAAAACAAAGTTTCCCAACTAGCCTCGAGTTGATTTTTTGATATTTTATTTATAACAGGTTTCCGAACAATATTCCGCAGATAAACTTCTAATAGCATTTTTTTCCCGAAACAGGCTCTTTCATGTCTATAATGACTGGGGACTGATTAATCCTGTACATTGGTAAAGAGCTGCATTTTCAGTATAAAGTCGATTTTTATCTAAAGCCAGTGGCGTAGTTAGGCGTGAGTCAGTCGACGTTGTCGTCATAAAACGTGGAACGCCAATGGATTTTTAAAAATTTTTATCATTTTCGGATATTTTTGTTGCCGTTGATTTAAATAAATAATATTTTTTTAAGAATAGGTTAGTATTAGGCAAAAATTCAAGACACCTTTTTTGTTGTAAAATGTTAGTTGAGTTCGAAAATAATAAAAATGTATCCATTATCGTTCTACGTTTTATGACGAAAACGCCTAACTACGCCGCTGGCGGCACATAAAAATTGACTATACTAAAAGTGCAGCTTTTTACTGCCAAATTTTAAGAACCTAACAATGCCTGTTCCAAATTTATTTCAAATATTAATACACATATTTTTTATATTTTCAACACCCTGTATCTCGGAATCTAAACGTTTCCGGCCACATGTTTATAGGAACTTTTTCCCTTTAAATACCATAAGAAATTGTGTCCTGAAGTTACGGACCTTATTTAGGAAACACTGTATATGACTTAGTTATTTTTTGAAATATCGTCGATTCCGGTCCTGTGGGCCTAATATGTTAGAGTCCCTGCGTTACCTACCCTATATTGCACATGTGAAGGAGGCGTCACATGGACAGGAAAAGGGAGCTCGGGGAATTACAGGCATCTTAAAACAGGTCAGAGTTTGCAACCACCCCGCATCCGTCTTCCTGGTATCTCATCAAACATGTGGTTTGGGGATGCAAATGGAAGAGATTAGGAGGACTCGACGTTCAACCAGAACAACATGCGGCGGTCGGGGCACTCGCCGAGATTGACAATTATTAGAAAAGAACGACAGGAAACGGGAGCTCAGACAATTGGTTGTGAGTTATGATTCCGGCGTCTGAGATTTGAAGGAAAATAAGATGTCGTATGCTACTCCTAAAAATGTATGTACAATTACACACTAGAGCATTATTTTGACGCCACAGTAGGTAATGTAAAATAGGTGAAAGTGATAAAAATTATTCTTAAAACTAAATAAATAATACAATAAAAACAAATGCAAAAACATACTTATACAAACATAAAATTTAAAGTAACACTTTTTTAATTTGAGTGATACTGGGACATACTCTGTTCGAGATTTAATATCAGAATAACCAATCATTTGGTGAACCAGAGACACTTTACATACGATGATGTTTGATCGCGAAAAAGTGTAAATGTCGGGTATAAGCTCTAGGAATATGAAAATCAATCATTCGTAATACATATATTTTCACATATAACTTTATTATTCAAGATCTTATACAAGAAAATAACAGAATTTAACTTGCCTTTTTTGAGATAAGCTCAATATATGTCTATTAATGACACATAAAGTGTAATTTTACTAAGAGTAAGGAAAACTGCATGGTATTTTTAAGACGAAAAAAAATCTAGGCATTATTATTTTGTAATAGTTTTAGAAAGAATATCATTTTTAAATACTGAAATATTTTCCCAAGACAGGTTGCGACATACTTAAGTGAAGAGTAAAATATAAATACAGGCTGTCCGGTTCGAAGTCGCCATTTACTTGCATATTTTAGATGAAACACTCTGTATATTATTGCATTATCGACAACATAAATTAAAAACACGTCAAAACTGTTGAAGCGTCCCTGTACCTAAATCTAACCGTTTTCGAGATAATCGACATTTTATAAAAATTTGATAGATGCAAGCGTTTCGAAAATTCCTTATATCCTTCTTCGTTCTGGAAACTTTCACTTGCTTTTCGGAATACACAAAGAACATAAGATACACTACCTTCCACTATCAAAATTATCTGAAGAAAATTATACTATACAAATATCCTATTTCGTTGTTTCACAAATGTGAAACAACGCATTTATGAAAAAAATAAAAAATATTTCAATTTTCTACAAAGAACGCTATTGTATGTAGCTCGCTCAGTTTCATTCGTGTCCATTTCCTGAATTGTTGCAAAGTCATAGAAGTGCTGCTAATAATTCTGCTTCATGGTGAATGTCCCATGAAAATAAAATAAATTGAGAATGTCTTTATTAAAATAATTCCTTTGCATTTTTCTTGTCGAGCAAATACTTGTAGAATACTGAATGCCTATATCGGTGAAAAAAGAATTTGATTTTCTATAATATGGTGCAAAAATATACAGGGTGTTGCATTTGAATTTAAAAAGTTTTGTTGGATTTAAGTTTTCATAATGTAACATAAAAAATGGTTCACTTGGTATAATATTCCTCTGGTAATTTTGATAGTGGAATGTAGTGCATCTTATGTTCTTTGCGTGTTGCGAAAAGCAAGTGAAAGTTTCCAGAACGAAGAGGATATAAGGATTTTTCGAAACGCTTGCATCTGTCAAATTTTTATAAAATTTCGATTATCTCGAAAACGGTTAGATTTAGGTACAGGGACGCTTCAACAGTTTTGACTTGTTTTTAATTTATGTTGTCTATCTATAGATCTTTAACACTTAGAAATTGTTTTTGTATGTGGCAAAGCCATGTTAAAACTTCTTCTTGCATACTTATAAGCATCTGTTGAATATAAGCTTAACGTTAAGGCAAACGACCTAAGCTCAGGTGAATACTTTTTACGAGATTGTCATTTTCTTGATCTTTTACAGATTTCACCTAATATTCCAGACGCTGATTCCTAAAAATACATATTGTTTACAGACACAGAAAGAATAAGTATTTTTTAACTTACATGAATGATGCATTGAGCAGTTTCTGTTAAGTCATATTTCTTTTTAAAAAATTTCAGAAGAGAATTAAGGCTACAAATTCTGGCTTTTAGACGACTCTTTGCCTGCTGCAGACTTCGGATCTTTATTGTTTGCATTCTTATTTTTTTCTTACAAATTCTCCAGTTTTTTCTTGTTCTTTTTGGACTATCCATGTCAGAAGTATGGCATTCTCCAAAATATCGTGGATAAGGCCTTTTCCTAAAAATGAAGAATTATCTTTTCCAGATGTATTTTATATAAACACTTACGGTAGTGTTTATATAAAATAAAATGGTAATATACAGGGAGTTCCTAAATAAGTGTCGCAACGGAACACTGTATATTCCTCTTCTAAAAAGAAACATTCTTTTCCTCTTCCATTTTTCTCTCCGGGCTTTCGTTTTCGAGATACACGGTGTCAAAACTTTCATTTTTTTAAAATTTTTTGTGAATATCTTAGGAACCGTTTGAACTACAGGACTGAGTTTTTCTACACGCATTACCACTATTAATAGCTATTTTTCTGCACCCTTCTCGAATTCATTGAACGTGCCAGGGGTGGAGATTTTAAGGTATCGTAAATGTTCCCCCCCCCCTAACTTTTACACCACTGGAAAAATTGACATTTGACAGCAAATTCTGAAGCGCCAATGAATTTTACACAAAAAGAGTTCTCTTGGCTCATTGCTCTAAAGTCAACCGTTTTCAAGAAAAATTACATTTCATGAACAAAAACAAACATTTTGCTATCGTTTCGAAAATGTTTTGTAATTCAAAAGATATATAGTAATAATTAACAAGTTTAACGAAATTCAACAACATTTGCCACAAGTAGCTATTAATAGTGGTAATGTGTGTACAAAAGCTCAGTCCTGTAGTTCAAACGGTTCCTAAGATATTGGCAAAAATCTGAAAAAAAGGTTTGACATCGTGTATCTCGAAAACGAAAGCCCGGAGAGAAAAATGGAAAAGGAACTATGTTTCTCTTTTCAAGCGAAATATACAGTTTTTCGTTGCGACACTTATTTAGGAACACCTTGTATAAATAGGTAACAAGGTAGAATTTTCTTGGTATTTTTTAAAATGTACTGAATATAAAAATGTTAGATAGGTAAGCAGATAGCAAAATTATAGGGTATTAGTTGTAGATACTATACAAAGGATATATATTTTGTTAATTATATTTTTACAACTTACTTCACGTTTATAATTTTATTACGATTGGGTGAATCCATTCCTATTTCTGATTCAGTTAAAGTTGATCTATGTTTTGGTGATGTGTCACCAAATTTCAAATATATTTCAGAAAGATCTGTAGCCTTATTTGTAGTGGATAACAAGCCTGATTGAACACTCAGTGTCGATGACGATGAACATGTGGATATACTTTCTGGTATTTGTTGTGGCAAGTGCAATGGTTTTGTCAGAAAATCATTAATCGCAAACTGATCAGAACAAACAAAAATGTTGTCGATAATATTGACATCACCTAGGGAGAGCTTCCACAAGTTTCTCCGTTCCAGATTCTTAAGAAATCTAACAAATACAGGTATTACTTATAATATTACTGAAACAGGAAAAAATAAGTTGAACAATTAAAAAATATATCTTTTTAATAATTTAGATAATGATTTAGTCAGTATTTATCACTTCTAATTAAGCACTAAATGTAAAACACCCTTATGTAATTCCTCAAACGCCGCCCATGTTGCTTGTTTACTTACCTGTCAAAAGACCGCTGCTGGCCTTTTTTAAATAAAACTTTACAAATAACACACTTTCTAACCATATCTTAGCACTAAATAAATGACCATACATAAAAACTACACAACAGTAAGAGGAAAATGCCACACTAAACACAAATAAACTCACAACAAATACGTTAATAGCGGCTAGGTACACACTTTTCCTTTGACAGATGTCATCGACAATCTTCGAAATGCGGACGTAGGCGGGAATATTAACTCGACCAATGGAAATTTGTGTCTCCTGAAGATCTGATTTATTTATGTATATTCGCAAACAAATACATCCAAAGCTTCTTCTAGTGGTTACAATTCGTTGGTACTGTCCATATGAAATATCTGAAATTTCTTGGGAACATCGATCGTTGAAACAATTTTCCCAATATCTCCTGAAACGTTTTTCCGAGAACCACTATTCCACATTTGTTGCGCAAGTTCCCGTTGAATTAACTACTTCTACATATGCAAATTTGCCATAAGTTGTAATTCGTAATTAAGACGGTACATTGTGCAAAATCACTTCTTTACCATAGCACATCCGATTAATTTCCAGTGTCCGTGTTATTCTCTTACACTAATTACTACGACTCTTCCAAGAACGTTATTGTGATTATTTCCTAACGGCTTAACGGTCTGGCACGCCGTTTACGACCTAATCTAGAAATTAATTACGAAACTATAAGGAAGCTTCGTGGAATTAACATGTAAAATACAAGTGCCGTCCATGCTGCATGTAAAGACGAGAAGAACAGTCTTTGTTGTTGTCAGTATGTCTACAAGGAAAAGGTATTTAATAGTATTAAAGCGTTTTGTCGTAATTGGTATGAGCCGTTGGAGAAATTGAACTTTTACCTGTACCTACCGTCGCACATGTCGTATTGGAACGTTGTAAGCGAAATGAGGTTATACGGAGTGTTCCAAAAGTAACGTAACTACGAATTTGAAATACTAGAATACCACGATTTAACTAAATACATAGAAATCTGATAACACAAGCACGCAAAAAAAACAGAGTTTGAAACTCCCCTGTATTTTGACCCGATGAAAACGATCGAGCTATCAGAAATGCTCCAACGTCAGGATTTTTCCCTAACCTCAAAAAATAGCTTAAAATCAGTGGAAACTTCAATTTTTTTTGTTTTTGTCAAGTTCACAGACTTATTAATAGGGCCAAAAGGGGCCAAAAACATTTTATTCCTGCACTTATTTCTCTAAAATACTTCCTTGTCGAGGTACAGCCGTTTTTAACCAATTTTGAGCATTATTAAAATTCCTAAACACAATTTTTGTTTAATTTCCATGACCTACTATTGCTATGTTAGCTTCTTTTAGTTCCTGCCGACTGCAGATTATTTTCGTTGTTTTTGCTGATTGTTCTAAAACGGCTACTCCAATAAAGAAATGTGGCATAACATTTTCTTTTTTGAATTTGAAGGTTTGTCAAATTATGTCAAAAAACTACGGTGTTGCCATTTAAAAAAATATCGTTTTAGTAGCTACTGCAGAAATCTGGCAACACCGGAAAGAATTATTTATAACTTTTTCTTTGTTATGTTATTTCTTACAACTTTGCATTTGGAAGTACTAGTCTATCACTTCAAATAAAAAAATTGACCTACGTTAGGTTTTAAAAAAATAGCACTGTATTTGTAACTACTCCAAGCAAAAATTCCAGGTAAAAGATGGGTTTGTACTAGCGTATAATATCAAATTTTCATAAAACAATTCTCAAAATAATGTTTCAAGCATTTGAATTTCGATATTAGATGTCAAACTTTTATTTATTAAGTAATTAATACGACTATCCTATTTTAAATTGTTATTTTTATATTTTTTATACTTATCTCCAATTATTCTATTGGAAATATTTAGTTCTAGTTAACCTCAAATATGGCAAATATGAACTAGTCTTTCTAAAACTAACTATCAAGAGTTTAGGAGAAAAATGGAAATAAAAGTTGTTAAAAATCATTTTGTGCAGTGTTTTTAGTCTGCACAAGATTTTCCAAATAACTGTATCATCTGAAAAACTAATCACTTTATCTTTTATTGGCAATAAAAACAGATCATTTGCATAAAGTATAAATAATGTAGGTCCCAGAGCAGTACCCTGTGGCACCCCATTTACTGTGAGGGTTTCACTAAAATTATTATTTATTTTGACAAATTGCTTTCTGTTCATATTGAAATATATGGCGCTGGTCATTATTTTTATTTAAATGTTTTTGGATATAGGTCTTACAATTGACAGAAAAAAATGTTACATAAGATAATTCGAACAATAAACAAGTTAATATTAATACAAAATTACTTATTATAACTATTAGTAACATTGAAAACACAATTAGTTTGTGTTAATGGTTTACATCTCCCTATTTTCTGTTGTAATGTCATCTTCTATTATGATTAAACTTTCTGGTAGTAGGTATAGTCTCTTGGTTTCAATAATCTCTATACGATGCTCCACATGCAAATATAAGTAAAGCTTGAGCGAATGGCTGTTACTGTGGCCTATAATTTTAGTAAGTTGCTATTCTCCAACTCTCTTTTTGACCAAATTTGAGACACAAGTTGCTCTTGCAGAGTGATTGGTTATTTTAACTCTCTTGGTGTCAATTCTTCTATTAGAAGTTGTCAATTTAAATGACAAAGATATACAGGGTGTCTCATAGTTAGTGTCCAATAATTTACCACTTGATTCTATTGCCAAAAATAAGAATATTTCTTCATATAAACATGTGCCAAGAAATGCTTCCTAAGGGAGCTACGCCCCCCTAAATGGGGCCTCAAAAGATTCATTTTTTTAAAAATATTTTTGAAATGGGTGCGTTTTTTTTACCGTACGTAATAGGAATCTTACATTGATCGCAGAGAGTGTGTTTTTAAGTACTTAACAGTAGTGGTCGTAGGTAAAAAATTTTATTCCCCATAACGACCATGGGATACCCATAACAAACTTTTCTAAGAACTTTTCACGTTGGTTGTTTATTATAATGTATAATGATATGATGACATCAAAATTCATAATGGTGCATGTACCTATTTTAGCTATTCAAGAAGATTTTTTTGAATTTTACCTACGACCACTACTGTAAGTACTTAAAATCAGTGTCTGCGATCAATGTAAGATTCCTATTACGTACGGTAAAAAAAACGCACAGTTTTCCTAGCAACTGCCTAGCAACGGCCAATACAACACTGTTTGTATTGACCGTTGCTAGGCGGTTACTAGGAAAACTGTATGATTNGAAATATATGGCGCTGGTCATTATTTTTATTTAAATGTTTTTGGATATAGGTCTTACAATTGACAGAAAAAAATGTTACATAAGATAATTCGAACAATAAACAAGTTAATATTAATACAAAATTACTTATTATAACTATTAGTAACATTGAAAACACAATTAGTTTGTGTTAATGGTTTACATCTCCCTATTTTCTGTTTTAATGTCATCTTCTATTATGATTAAACTTTCTGGTAGTAGGTATAGTCTCTTGGTTTCAATAATCTCTATACGATGCTCCACATGCAAATATAAGTAAAGCTTGATCGAATGGCTGTTACTGTGGCCTATAATTTTAGTAAGTTGCTATTCTCCAACTCTCTTTTTGACCAAATTTGAGGCAGAAGTTGCTCTTGCAGAGTTATTGGTTATTTTATCTTTCTTGGTGTCAATTCTTCTATTAGAAGTTGTGGATTTAAAAGACAAATATATAAAGGGTGCCTCATAAATAGTGTCCAATAATTTACCATTTGATTCTATTGCCAAATATAAGAATATTTCTTCATATAAACATGGGTCGAGAAATGCTTCCTAAGGGAGCTACGTCCCCCTAAATGGGGCCTCAAAAAATTCATTTTTTTTTAATATTTTGGAAATGGGTTGAAGGGTGTATAGTATTTTTTCCAACCGGGTAGTTCTCGTACCATCCTCTTAAATTTTTTTTCTTCCATTTGTACTTCTTGTACTTGCAGTTGAAACTGTCTCAGTTTGCGGTCAGTCTCAAAAGTAACTTAGCACGATATTTGTATATTTTGAAAACTACCCATTTCTGACTGAAAAATTACAATTGCGACAGTTTTTTTGAACAAAATGGAGAACTACGAAATATAGCAACGTTTTATAACGCATTTTTCTTCGTACAAGCTTTGGAAAAGTGTCACTGTCATCTTATGAGTGGTAATAATTTAAGCTTAATATGCATTTGGACTCGAATAAACGTGACTCAGATTTAAAATCATTTCATTTCAATTAGTCCCAGGTAACGATTTCTATTCATAATCGAATTTCTCTGCGACCTCCTATTGTTTAGTCATTAAGTGATGTCATTTGATGAATAACAAAAACAATTGGTATGGCACTCGCCTTTCCTGTATTGTTTCATGCATTAGCTCTTTAGATATGTAAAAGAAATATGACAAGAAATACAAAATCTATTTTTGATGATTACCTGAATATATTATGATGTATTAATATTCTTTGCGCCAAACCATCCTATTCGTTAAACCTAAAGGTATGCATTTATAGTTCCTCTACATATTATTGCAAGAGGCGAAACAACCACCCTCGCGTTTTTTTAAAAGGCCGTAACAGGAACTAGAGCCGGACTTTTTTATGCGCCTTCTTCTACACCCTCTGCTCCCATTCAAAGTTAAAATCTGGGTTACCAAGACTTCCTGCATTTTTTTTACTTCTTTTCCAATCAAAGAGGGTGGTGTAAGGAAAAATACAAACATCTGCAAGTTGTTGTAGTGCGTGTTTCCGGTTGAGACGAGGAAGCTGCAATTTGTCCCACATTTCTAATTAGTAAAAAAAATGAAAGGGATAGGTATGATTTACGTGTAGATTTTATAATTTATTAATGAAATATGTGCAACACCAACATCTGCTTTCTGATTGAAAAGGGAACAATCTACAAAAAATAGGATTATACAGGGTGTTCTAATATTATGTGTGTCTCAGTAAGTAGATTTAATTAAACGTACCTGTTGATGAACTTTACATTTTATTAATTATTATGAATGAATATTTATAGTAATTGTACAGTTATTACATTTAGTAACATTTATAAAATCTGGATAATTATTCCACTCGCGTTTGCTAATTGTCGCATTTTTCTCAAAATTATTTGACCGCTCCATTTCAGTCACCGCAGGCTCAATATTATCTGACTGATCCATTAAAACAGCATGATGCGACGTACTACTAGAACCTAGAGTTGAAGTGTCATTGTAAAGAATCCTGTTGGCTATTTCATTTTTGTTACTTCAAGTGTCAGCAACATAACTTTCTGTAATTGTGGCTGATTTCCACCCACCACGTCTCTTGATTGCTAATACATCAATTAGCCAGTATTAGCCAGTAACGTTGCCGATGTTCTTCGGAATGAATGGCCTGTATATGTTTCAGGATGTTCTAGTTTCAAAAACTGTGCAATCTTATTAGGAATCATAGAAAGGATATTCTTGCTGACTGGTAACTTGGATTAGATCATCGTATTTTGGACCAAGGTAAAATTTTATCCAGACTTTTTAAAGATGCTCTTTATAACTAATCTGAAATTCGTATTACATTTTTTTATATTAAATTTAATGAACTTGAAGCCCTGAAATATTTCCGGAAAAAATCAAGCAGGCAGTCGACAGACGACTGCGTTTTTCAACTGAGGTTGTTATTCCAGAGCATTAAAACTTTTTAAAACAGTCCCGCTTTTTACTCCACCACACTAGCGCCTAACGACCAGCACCGAGCCTCCTCTAATTATTTTAATTGCAAAATCCTGAACGGTGCCATTCCGCGACGGAGTAAGTACATCATCAGGTGTGCTGCGCCTATCTTAGAAATTGAAACAAACGCTAGTTACTTCCTGCGACCGGAGAGACTGCTTTCGACGCGTATACATCATTCCGGCTATGACATAAATTCCGTGCTTCAGGGAAATTCTGAACAGTCGGCTGCTCGTCGTAATAGCAATAAATTTCATTAAGCAACTGAGGAGTTGTCGTTTATTATAATGCCGCGTTATTTTCTTTGGAAAGTTGAAGAGCCGGTGATTACGACGCGTAGATTGCGTCACGATATTCGCGCAGGTTAATTCTAGGGTCGAAAAAAAACTAGGACTTGAGAATATTAAAAAGACAACCAGGGTATTAAAAAAGCTTCGGTCTGGCTTCCGGTTTTCCCCAAAGTATTGTCAACTTCTGCTTTTTAAACAGAATTCCCAGTATATTACACTGAAAACATTTGGAAAGCTATCATCAAAAGGGGACATTTTCGTTAAATTTTCAGTTGACAAAGTGAGTCTTTTTTGTCACATAGCTGCAAAATACTTTTATATTCTAGAACGCCAAAGTTTTTTTCGTTCTAGAACAAACAAATGCCAAAATAATTCATTTTATCGAAACTTATTTTCGACTTTATTAATTAAACAATTTACCTTTTAAGTAATATAACATTTCAATACAAAGCAGTAACTATTATAAGCTGGACGATTGCAATTTATTTTGCACTACATGTAAATTATCGTAGCTTTTAGTTCTGGGCATTCAATGAGGCTGCTGCTATAATTGTTTAAGTTTACTGCGCACGTTGTATTATTGGCGGCATTATGTACGGCACAGATATCTCCAATACCGTTATAGATAGGTATGGCAACATATATACAGTTCGAAGGAGTTTTAAATTTCCTATCTTCCAAAGTAAAAATGTACTGGGTGTCCCATTTAAAATAACCAAATTATTGCTGTTTAAAGTTGAGATAAGTGTTCAGCAGTTTTTTGAACACCCTGTATAATACTAAGTGACGACAAATATGACAATTTATAACTTCAAGAATCTAAAATACACTCTCCAAAGCTGCTTCCTTAAAATTATTTTTTTTATTGGTACCCTATTTTGCTTATTTAAAGCACGTCCTTAGTCCAATTAACTAAGCCTTTAAATCGAAATTTTGCCAACTTGGCTGAATTTTTGATATGAGTTAGTTTAAGGTATATTATAACAATAAGTGAGAGTAATTTTTTGTTCAACCCCCGGCCAAGGGTGGAAAAAGATAAAACAAAGGGCTTTTTCAAGATAACTCAAAAAGGGTAAGAGCTAGAAAAAAAAGTTTTTCATGAAAGTTGTAAAGCAGACAATTCTACATAAAAATGGCCTCTTAACTTTTTCTTGTACTATTACAATTAACAGAGTTAGGGAGGCTAGAAGTTAAGGGAAGATTTCAGAAATTTAAAAAAAATCATAACAAACAGAAAAATGATTGAATTTTGTAATTTTTTTTTTCAATCTGCTCTAAAATATGTAACTTTTCTTTTCAGAGAAATAGATATATTTTTTAATTTTTAATAAGAAAGTTATAACAAAAAATCAAATTTTTAATCGTTAATTTTAATGATTTAACAAAATTAAATTTCTGAAATCTTCCCTTAACTTCTAGCCTCCCTAACTCTGTTAATTTTAATAGTACAAGAAAAAGCTAAGAGACCATTTTTATGTAGAATTGCCTGCTTTACAACTTTCATAAAAAACCCTTTTAGAGTTATCTTGAAAAAGCCCTTTGTTTTATCTTTTTCAACCCTTGGCCGGGTGTTGAACAAAAAATTACTCTCACTTATTGTTATAATATACCTTAAACTAACTCATATCAAAAATTCAGCCAAGTTGATAAAATTTCGATTTAAAGGCTTAGTTAATTGGACTACCTAGAGTGTTTAAATCCAACTTTAAAAAACGCGCGTTTTAAAGTTACCATGGCAACATCAAGAACCCGAGAAACGTCAAGTCTAAATGTCACCTTTTTAAATATTGATCTGACAGAAGTACCTTGTAACGTCAAATAAAATATTACTAACAAATGTTTCAAAAGCTTTATTCAAATATTTTATTATTTATCTTAATTATTTAAATGAATGTGAATTGTGCAGTTGGTATTGTTTGAAATATTAATACTTCGTTTTTTTTTTAAATCAGATGAAATGCTGTTCAAATTAATACAGCTAACATTTTCGGAAGTCGATGAGGTTGCAGTAGTTGCACTTCCATTAATGGCACTCCCAATAATGTTTGAAACATTTTTCTTATTGCTAATACTCTCTTCAACGTAACCATCCTACTTGTTGTTGGATTTGATCTATTCGCCGTAATGGTAGCGGACGTACGCCAAAACGCGCGTCCCGCGTATTTCTCATCCAATTTAAGATAACGTGTAATTTGCAAGAGACATGATCCAAATGTATTAATACCGACCACTTGATTGGTGCACTTCCCCTTATCATACCGTAAGAAAATTCGGTCTGTACTTACTTTTTTGGGACGCAATGATAAATACTGCTTCATCAAACGCACATAACTAATTCCTTCACTGTCGGCAACAGTAAAACGTCGAGCTTTCACTGTCTTAGATGGTCGGATAGTAATAAGCAATACGCTTCTACAAGAGCCAAAAATACAGCAAATGGATACCACCTTCAAAAATAAATACGTAATGTCCGGTGCATACGTGAAAAACTTCAGCAAATCATATTCCTTGAATACATATGCCTTCTTCGCTACGTCATTCTTGCTAATTGCCTTCATGGATGCACGCACTTTCGTAAATGATTTTAAATCGACCCCTTTGCAATTTCGAATGGATAGCCCACATAGTCGACGCTTTGTACTGCTCTGACATTTTCTGAACATAATCAAGCACAACTCGTTCATCTGTATTTGTTACCTTTTGCTCTTCCATCCATTTGATGAACTTGTCGTATTCTTTTCTATAAGCGTTTTCCGATTTTTGCGGTATTAATAGCGATTCTGCTTTACTATTTAAGTAATCAATGTTAGAAGTCATTTTTAAACAATATACAACTAGTATATAACTCTGGTGACAGCAATTAATCTTATGTGACAGTACAGTTACAAATTAATTTTTGTTTTCTCGTTTTCATGACAACGAAAGGTATACTGATGTAACATCACATACTCAACCATTTGACATTATTAGTTCTTATTTCCATTTTTTGTAGTATTAATACAATATTTATGATTTCAACGGGTACCAATAAAAAAAATAGCGTGAAGTATTCGTGGACAACTGGTCTTTAAAATACTTGCTCTATTCCGAGCACTCCGGCTGCGTCGTCGTTTAATATCCTCTTATACTTTAATATGCTATTTTTATTGCTAATATTAAATTTCTAAGCTAAGCCTGCATTTTCACTAAAATTGAAATATCTCACAAACAATAAGTCCTAGGCGTGCAGAACCTTCAATAAAGAACTTTTTGAATTACGGAGATGATGCCTTGGGTCGTATGCAATGTTACAAATGATTCTCACGATTGAAAAGTCAAAGATCTGGTCGCCGATTGACTGTCAGTGAAATTATAGAAGAGGTTAGCATCTCGATTAGGCCGTACCATTTTGACTGAAAAATTGAACATGCATAACTTTCTTCTATAAAGCCAGAATAGTTTGGGATTGATGGCCGCTTCTGGATATATTTTCAAGCAGTACTTTGCACACATTTCAGAATTCCAGATTAAAAAGGAAGTAAAAGACATTTTCGCTCAAGTTTTGGCACTGACGGAATTACTTATGTGATATGCACCTTAAATATAAAGGAGAATTTATATTTAATTCGCCTCTTTAGGTGTCTATTGTAATATGCTTACAAAATTCTTTAATTAAATTTCATAAATATTTGTTTTGTTATAGAGATTAAATATAAATTAAATCCTTTTCCGCAAAAGCAAAGTATAATGACAATATTTAATAATGACTTTTCCAACAGGAAAAACTCAGTTACACGAAAAGAACATTAAAAAAATCCAATTATAATGTGAAATATTACAAATACTTGATACAAATAGAAAATATAAACATAAAAGACAAGACACGGAAAATGGAATTATTTGTTACAACTAATAGACCAGGAAAATGAGCTGGGAAATGAGCATTTCGCGACTTTTTGTTTCGGCAAGCTGAATTTATCACTATAGATGCTAAATATTATGTACAATAACATATTAGTTTCTACAGTCTTAAAAATGGGGGGAAGATTGTTTACAGAGTGGTTAATTCTATAATTTTTACGTAAATTCACGATTTTCGCTTATAACATTTTTCCGTTCATTTCCACGAGAAAACAGTAAAGTACTTTTTTTTCGTCTTCAAAAGACCTGGAGGGCTACAGCGTAAAAAAATATTGATTGGATCAAAAATTATCAACAGAGGAATTACAATACCTTCAGCCACGAAATTTGGAAAATTCCAAATATTTCGAATTTTCACCACCAACAACGGCGGTGACAACATTTTTAACATTAAGGCGATGTTTTGTATCGTACTAGCTATGTCTTGTACAAATTTAGTTTCGTGCAACTCTCTCGATTTTGAAAAATACAATACCTATATTTAGTAAATATGTGCGACAAATTTCAGGAGGTGATTCTACATGAGAAAATAATACGTGAATTTACGTAAAAATTATACAATTAACCACCCTGTAAACAATCTTCCCCCCATTTTTATGACTGTGGAAACTAATATGTTATTGTACATAATAGCTTTAGCATATATAGTGATAAATTCAGCTTGCCGAAACAAAGTCGCGTCCTACTCTTTATTTCCTGGCCTATAAATACAAACATCAACAAAACCAAAAAATGCTAAAGCTAATTGAACTATCCTTTTGCATAAGTATTAAATCTCAAACAAATGTATAAATGTAAATAAAACTAATAAAATAAAACTAACAAAAAAAAGAATAAAACATTACTTTAAATTCAAATTAGCGCACCCACAGTCCACACAGTGGACCTAGAGATACCTCTTATTTTGACTGTACCAGGAACTGATCAATTATTCTTTTGTAGTACATAACGCCGAAATTAGCATCGCCGGCGTATTTGCCCCATCCGAAATTGCGGGGTCAACCACCCCTCGTATTATGATACGGGATTCCCCTAGGAAATATCCCTTAAGCCCGGATGAATGGGTCTTTTAACTTCTCCAAGGTAAACAGGGAACTAATCAGGGAGGCCTTAAATATTTATCATTACGCTTGGGTGTTTGAAGACCGCACGTTGAGTTCCTGCAATTATTATGCATCTTTGATGTGCTAATTTTTCACTTTTGTGCTCGAGATGGGTCTTTTGCGCGATAGATGTAGTAGAAAGTTGTAGTGTTAAGTTGAAATCACTTTTACCGGGAAATTGGCAGCTTGAGGATGTCACAGGCGTGTTGAAGCGTCTTCACTCCAATCTCACACCTTTTTGCCGCGAGTTTTAGCGTTTAAAATGAATAAAATGTGGGGCTAATTATGCGATTTATAAAATTATAGTTAAAGTTATGTTGAAATATATACTTAAATTAGTAATTAATTAAGAACTAATGAAAGGGCAGAGTGCAACAAAATTAGAAATTCCGATTGTAAAGTCAGAATTTCGAAGTAGGAACTCTGAGTTCAAAGTCGGAATTCCTAGTCTAAGGTTGAAGTTCGCAGTTTAAAGTGGAAGGAGAAATTTCCAATTTAAAGTCATAATTTCAATTTGACAGTAGCAATTCCGAGGGTAAATTCGAAATTCCGAGTTTGAAGTAGAAATTCCTAATTAAATGTCAGCATCTCCAGTTTAAAGTTGAAATTCCGAGTTTTAAAGTCAGAATTCTGAGTTTAAACATAGAAATTCACAATTTAAAGTGAGAATTCCGAGTTTAAAATAAAAATTCTGTGTAAAATAAGAATTTCGAATTTAAAGTAGAAATTCTTAGTTTAAAGTCAAAATTCCGAGATTGTAGTCAGAATTCTAAATTTTTAGTTTGAAATAGAAATTCCGAGTTTAAAGTTAGGATTCTTAGTTTAAAGTTTGAATTAAAAATTACGAGTTTAAAGTGAGAATTCGGAGTTTAAAGCTGGAATTCTGAATTCAAAGTCGGAATTCTTAGTCCAAGTTTGAAGTTCGCAATTTAAAGTGGAAATTCCGAGTTTGAAGTAGAAATTCCGATTTAAATATCAGTATTCCCAGTTTAAAGTTGAAATTCCGAGTTTTAAACTTAGGAGATTTTAGTCAGAATTCTAAATTTTTAGTTTGAAATGGAAGTTCCGAGTTTAAAGTGAAAATTCGGAGTTTAAAGCTGAAATTCCTGAGTTCAAAGTCGGAATTCCTAGTCCAAATTTTAAGCAATTTAAAGTGGGAATTCCGAGTCTGAAGTAGAAATTCCGATTTAAATGTCAGTATTCCCAGTTTAAAGTTGGAATTCCGAGTTTTAAATTTAGAATTCTGAGTTTAAAATAGAAATTCAAAGAGTTAAAGTGAGAATTCCGAGTTTAAAATCAAAATTCCGAGTGCAAAGTAGGAATTTCGAATTTAAAGTAGAAATTCCTGGTTTAAAGTAAAAATTCCTAAGTTTGTACTTAGAATTCTGAATTCAAACTTTGAAATAGAAATTCTGACTTTAAAGACAGGATTCTGAGTTTAAAGTTTAAAATAAAAATTCCGAGTTTAAAGTCAGAATTCGGAGTTTAAAGCTGGAATTCTGAGTTCAAAGTCGGAATTCCTAGTCTAAGGTTGAAGTTCGCAATTTAAAGTGTGAATTCCGCGTGTAAAGAAGAAATTTCGATTTTATAGTAAAAATTCCGAGTTGAAAGCAGGAATTCCGAGTTTGAAGTAAAAATTCCTAATTAATTGTCAGGATTCTCAGTTTAAAGTTGGAGTTCCGAGTTTTAAACTCAGAATTTTGGGTTTAAAGTGGAAATTCACAATTTAAAGTGAGAATTCCGAGTTTAAAATCGAAATTCTGAGTGTGAAATAGGAATTTCGAATTTAAAGTAGAAATTCCTAGTCTAAAGTCAAAATTCCGAGTTTTTAGTCAGAATTCTGAATTCAAAGTTTGAAATAGAAATTCTGAGTTTTAAGTTAGGATTCCGAGGTCGAAGTTTAAAATAAAAATTGAATTTAAAGTTTCAATTCTAAGTTAGAAGTTGGAATTCTGGGTTCATAGTCGGAATTTGAGTGTAAAGTATGAATTTTGAGTTGAATTTAAAGTCATAATTTCGAGTTTAAAGTAAGAATTTCGAATTTAAAGACGTAATTCCGAGTTTAAAGTAGAAATTCCGACTTTAAAGACAGAATTCTCAGTTAAAGATATTCAGAGTTCAAAACCGGAAGCAGAAATTTGTAGTTTAACGTCATAGTTCCCACTTTAAAATTGGAATTCAAAGTTAAAATTTCGAGTTCAAAATCGGAATTCTGAGTTTCTGAGTTTTAGTTTACGCCTTCGTAATAGCATTTACAAATCTTAAGTACATTTAAGACAGTATATTATGATACTTTTCTGAAACCTCTGGTTCCACCCATAGTTCTGCTTATTGTTAGTAATACACACAGCATACAGACACTCAGTCCTTATTACAGTTAAAAGCAAGAAACTAGAAAACTGAAAGACTTCACTTAAACATTTGATCACATTTTAATCATTTTCACAATAAGACACACGTTTCTGTAATGAAAATTAAAATACTGATGATTACCTAAAATCAAATTAGTAATTTTTCTGTTCACTACAAAAAAATAGAACAAAGAAGCGGACGACACCATTTACATCCACAGATATTCACCTCTTTTTATGCAGTATGTAACACGGGTACGATTCCAGATGTATTAATAATCTTATTCATGCATTTACCTACCACTAAAAAATCTTGTAAACCCTTAGACCTGACCTGATTCTTTAATTTTTGTTTTATTACGTCAATTTCCAAGATAGTCATCATGTAGCAATACATACCGAACTTTAACCATAATTCTTCTAATACTTCACTCCTATCAGTGGGAACTAGCGTCATTTCTGTTTACTCTTCGAGCGGCCTCGAATCCTCAGAACTTACGCCCATTTTTATTCAACTACTCGCCAACTTTCCATTTATATGAAAAATTAATGGCGGCCATATTGGATCGACGGGCTGCCGGGGAAATTGCCACCATCAAAACTTTTTTCATAACTCCTGTCTGACTTCTCCAATATATCTCGGCCTACTCTCATCAAATATTAACACATCAATCGTACATTATATTTGTTTCAATTTATATTTAATAGTTTCATTCCGACCTAGCTAGTTGTACGAGGGTGCCGCCCCATCTGATGGACGACTAGGGTTGGGGAGTCGATGCGATACAAAAAATCACCTGCCTAAATTAGCCTATTCGGGGGGTTGCAACGGGGATGAACATTTGGAAAATACACGGCCCCATGATTAAAAATTGAGTTTCGTACTGCTCGCAACACGTGCTGGAGAAATTGGCAATGAAATGAATGATAGTTGCTCATTAAAGGGTTTAACTGTACCTATAAATAATTTATAATAATTAATATACACGGTGAAAATTTAACCGAAGAAACTTCTCATAATGGCAGATTCATTACAGAATATTTAAATAATCATTTCGGTGGTAGATGGCTTGGTCGATTTGGTCCTGTGAGATGTCTACCAAAAAGTCCCGACTTAAATCCACTACATTTTTTTGTGAGGATTTTTAAAACAACGTATTTACCGCGAAGTAATCAGCAGTTACTCTTCTAGAGCGGCAGCATAAAAATTAATATTTTCGCATTTCGACTGATAATATACTATTTTACTAAATCCAAAATCGTTTACTAATGTGGCACTTTACCACATGAAATGTCACTTCACTATATAGTAATGTCACTGTTAATCAACAGAAAATTTATTTACCTTAGTAAACGTCAGCAAGTAGTTATGTTAAATGATAAATCTTCACAGGCTGGTATTGTTTCTTCGGTGGTTCCTCAAGGCACAGTCCTGGGCCCCATCCCGTTTCTCATTTACACGGCTGATATTTTCAAGTCGGTAGATTACTCTAACGTCATAGCCTATGCTGACGATACACAGTTGTCTTTTTCCTTTAATAGTGACGTTATTACAGCTAACAATAACATTAACGAGTGCATTATTCTGAACGTAATAATTTAAAACTTAATTCTAGTAAATGTAATGTTATTTTCTTCACACCAGAACACATGAAAATAAAAATGCAGAGAGAATTAATATTGCGTATTAATAATGAGTTCTTATATTCTTTAGATATAGTAAAAAATCTAGGGCTCCTTCTAGATTCTAAGCTTCGGTTTCGAGAACAAGTCTCTATTTTGGTAAATAAATGTTATATCGCTTTGAGATTGCTTTACCAAAATGTAAGTATATTAAATTTTAAATTAAGAAAAAAATTGGTTCAATCACTTGTGTTGTTTATTTTAAATTACTGCAATATTGTATATTTTCCTTGTTTAGGCAAAATTACTCAGTATCGCCTTCAGAAAATTGTAATGCTTTTATATCTATCACTACTTGCTTATAATTACCTACTAACACAAAAAGCGAAAAATAGTATCAACAAATCTCGTAAGAATAGCAGTTTTACTAAACTCATATAAGTACAGTGTAACAAAAATTCACTCAAATTTCACTAATTTTCACTCAATAATGTATCAATTTGTGTCTTTCACTCTATTAGTATGAGTACAACTGAGTGAAGCTATTGTATCAGAAATGAGTGAGTTTTTCTCAATTCCGAGTTACTGCTAACTATCAATTGAGTGACTTTTGACTCTATTCTGGTTATATAAAACCAATTTAGAGTTTTTCTCTAATATGATTTAAATTTAACTATTATTGAGTATTTTTTTACTCAGATTTGGTTTATATTCTCTATAAATTTTACTTTAAATATCATTGTATTCAAGTCATAAACTAATAAGCTGCCACAGTGGTTTCTACACAGATCTGTTTTAGAGACAATATTTTAGGTCTCGATTAAAGGAATTGGTGAGCTGATCGGACAAATAGATTGCCATAATTATAGAAAACAATTTAACTATCCGTTTATTTAACCAAATATTAATCGAGACTATATAAGTATATATAATATCTTTAATTAATTAAATAACTGCATTTAAATACAATTTTCACTTATAATCTCCCTAGTGCTTGAATTATTTCCGGAAATTTTTCCAAAGGAACGCATTTTTTGGAAATAAAAAAAATACGTGATTGAGGAAACATTTCCGGACATTAATTCAAGGACGTGGCGGATTCGGTAAGAATTTTACACCCAAAATTTATTTTAAAAATTTGGCAAGTTTCATTTTGAAACTTATTTCGCCAAAATAAAGTTGGCTTGACAGGTAGACATTGTTTTGTGGTGAATGACATATTTTTTTTTATGGTTCTTAATAAAACATAAAAAACAATACGTTCCTATCACTTTAGTAATAAATGAGACATTTAATTTTTGAATTCAAATATTTACCTTTGCAATGCAATTCACTTAGTATTACTAAAATATTTAGAAGGAAAGTAATTTTTTTAAAAGCGATGTCTATGGCAGTTTATCAAAGATTCTTATTAAAACATAAAAAAACACATTCCTTGCACTTTAGTGATAAAAAAGGCATTTAATTTTTAAATTCAAATATTTATCTTTGCAGTACAATTCACTTAGTATTACTAAAATAGAAGGAAAGTATGTTTTTGTAGAAATGCGATGTCTATGACAGTTATTAATGATCTTTATTATAAAAAAAAACAGCACATTACATTCACTTTAATAATAAAAAAGGCATTTAATTTTTGAATTCAGATATTTATATTTGCAGTATAATTCACTTGCCATAGACCGATGTATATGGTAATATATCAATGATTCTTAAAAAATCATAACTGCAATCAAGTAGGCTTAGGCTTGTGATGTCAAAATCGTCTTCGCTATACGTCACGTTGACAGTCATTTTCTCTAGCTTCTAATTGTTTACAATTAAATCATGGCAGTGAACAACCAAAAAACTAATTTAAAACCTTATAGTATATGTAATTCTTGCACCAAAATAGGGGACATTCTTATGTCTCATAAAAATTTAAAGTATTTGCCATATTTACTGAAAAAAACTGGAATCAGTCCGCATCAAGAAAACCTTTTCGCAGCTATTCAAAAGATTTTGGAGGAAGATATCCCATCTTTTTTACGTAAAACCAGGGCTCAGCAGAACAAAATTTCATCAAATTATTACATATATTTTATGAAACACAGACATCTGATGGAAATGAAAAATAAAGGTAATAATTATGCTCCTCGTTACTCTCCGTTGCGAAGAGAAGAGTTCCAGCCAGAATTTCAAAAACTTTTAGCGTTAATAGAAGAAATCTCGGAACAAATATTTGGTAAATAATTATTTGTATCTATTTATTATTTTAAAATAAATAAAAACATTACAAAGCAAAATTCTGGATAGGTACTGATTTTTGAACCACATGATAGCTGTCAAAAAAAATTCCAATTATTAATTTTGTTTGACTAGGAGGAAAAACATTTCCGAAAAATTTGAAGGTTGCCATGGGCAACTGTCGAAATTACAGGTGTAAAATTTTCACTAGAATAATCAGATAGACCGATATTTGTCCAACTCCAAAGCACACCATACGCCATACTGCCATCCACCACGCCAAGGTTACGAGATAACCTAATGGGACGATGGGAACAGACAAAGACAATGCATCTGGATATAAAAAGGGTGGGATCAATCAGTAATGAGGACACTTACTCTCATTTAGGTACAAGTGCACCAAATACGAGTTAATGTGAAGAATCTATTTAAGGAGTATTTTATATTTGAATGAAAGTATGCAGTTTTAGTTTAAATATAATCACAAATGAGTAAAATGATCAAAATGCCCAATATTGAGTGAAAGTGTACTCAATAATTTCACTCATTGGATTCACTCCGAACCTTTATTGCTTTCACTCACACCTATTTTTTTACAGTGTAGGTATCTTTAAAGTTACTCGCTCGTTGCGCTCGCTCGTACTCAAAAGCTATATTCGTTGAGTAAAACTTTGTTTTTCTAAACTTGTTTAATATACTATTAAACTAACATTATTTGCACGAATAATGAAAAAATAGGTTAGCATACCAAGAAAAATTTAGCACAGGAAAAAAGCAATAAGAAACACCCTGGCGTAATTTTTTTCGACCCGCCCGAGCACCTACCTTTACCAGCCCCCCCGTAGGCCAACACCTGTTCAGAATACCCTCCGTTTAAATCCGCGCTGCACATTTGATTCCGTTTTACATTTCTAAGAGGCAGGGCGTTGTTTTTTGTACTCGTCCGCCCGCACACAAAAGGAAGCGGATGTGCAATATCAGGAAATATGGCACAGGCTCAGCTAATAGTATATATTATGTTGTATTAGACAGGGAGATAGGCCTTGCTGGGTTCGGTGGGCGGTGGACGGAACGTTTTTTTTATTCCCATATTGTTCGGGAAACGCGAGATTTTATTTTTTATCTGGCAGGAAGAGGACGGTTTTATGCTAAAAAGGCGTTTGCGGGGCGAAATTTAAAAAATGCCTACCCACCTGTGACCCGTGTCCCCCCCATCGGAGCCGTAAATGCAAAGGAAGCAGGTAATTCTTACAGGGTACTCTACAAGCTCTGTGACAGTCACAGATAGCTGGGTTACTTTCAGACATTTTGAGATTCGTATTAAATTACTATAAATTTGAAAATAATTAATTTAAATTAAATAAACGAAACTTAAATCTTACACATCAACATTGTTTAATATTAAACTTTATAAAAAATAAATATCAATTAATGAAATTTGGTTCATTTACACATACAGGGTGTCTCACGGCGACGGCCCATTAGAATTATTTCAGAGACTACTTCGATTTGAATTTTGAAAATTTGGGATATTGGGTTTTCGGGCATGCCCTTGTCAACTAAAATAATGGCGTCCACGCACCACTTCCGGTTATACCGGAAGTCGCCATCAACTTGCTTATTTTAAACGGACTATATATTATTGCAATTTTGGATTCTACGTATTATTTTAGGTTTACTTTTGTGAAGTTTCCCTATTCCTAAAATTAACCGTTTTCGAGATATTCAATTTTTTTCAAAAAAATAGAGAGAAATAGTGACTAGCTTCAAACCATGTGTATTTTATAGTAAGAAAGATAAAGCAACAGTATTTATAGGGGGGATAGCTAGACCCCTAAGATTCCCATACATACTTTCAAAGTGGCTTAATTGCATACAGGGTGCTAGAAATTTAATGCCGAGTTTAGTTAACTTCAAACCCAGGGATGGGCGTTTACGCGTTGACTTTAATTGTCGACGTCTACGTGTAGACTATGTAGACAATATAGACAAAGCGGAGTTTGCACTCTAATTTCAGATTAATCTAACCTATATTATATTTGCGTTACATTTACGTATGATCTATTTTGTGCTGTACTCAATTCATCACTCAACTTTTTCTGTTTGGCTGTTTTTACATAAACATAAAATGAGCGGACGTAAAGCAAATTATAATTTTGGTCGGTTAAGATTAAGAAAGTGAAAACTTTCATTTTTGTATACTTAATATATTTTTTTTATATTTTTTAAAACAAAAATTATTATAAAAAAATTATATAAATATATAAATTAAGAGTCAGTAAAAAACAGTTTATTTAATTTTAAAATTTTAGTCTCCATTCGTGACCTCATTAAGTGAAAACTAGGGAATATATAT